>NW_010254952.1:0-7068 GCF_000690775.1 Eurypyga helias | reverse complement strand
GGGGGGGGCGCACTCTTAGCAAAGATTTCAACAATCTTTAAACCGTCTGGCAATTTTCTGCACAGAGATCCAGCTGGAGGTGGAGATGAGGGGACGGAAGTTTTTTCTAAAATAAGAATAACCTGGCGTTCTTCTCTACTTTAAGGCATTGTCTCCTCTGTGTTTGCATTTCTTTCTTTTTAAACTAAACAAATTTAAAATTAACAACTCTTTAGGTAATCTGAGCCAGATTCCCAAAAAATCTTGCACAAGACAAGTCAGTGGCATCATTTAGTCTGTGGTAAGCAGTCTGCACAGGCTCAAACCCCGTTAAAAATCCTATATTAACATTTTTTTAGACCAGGATAATGACACACTCTGTACAACAGCATAGGTAAAGAGTGAGAATCTAGGCCTGCAGCTTCATTGTAGGAAGAAATTTCGCATCTTGTCAATATTGGGCAAAAAAGGCTGCAAATGACGACGTAAAATCAGGATCATGTTTAAAACATCTAAACTAATATTGCTTTAGGAGAGAAACAACACATTAAGAACAATGTGTGAATATCTACTGACAGCCCTGAGTGCAGAATATTGTTTCAATAGTGCAGTTTGCTCATATACATAAAGTAAGTAGGATTCGGTTGGTTAATAATTTATCTGGTGACTTCTTAATTTTGAACCAAAAATATCCTTGAAGGTTTCCAGAGAAGCTGATATCAGGCATCCACATCAACTGTAAAATCTGCCCTTTTTCTGCTTTATACTGCCTGACAGTTCATCATCGTCTTGGCTCTGCAAAAGACATACATACGTGATTAATTTAATGCGCAGCAAGTAGTGCCATTAGCATCATGTGCCTATGCCTTCCCATACTCAAGGGCTTACATTTGCCCAGTGCCCTCTCAGAATAGACAGAGACCTCTTGGGAGGGGCTTTGAGCAAATCTCATTTCAAAGAACTAAGGAGAGGGGATAAAATCCAGGATTTTTCTCCATAAAGGAAATATCTCTGCCAGCACTACAGAGACAGGGCTGTGGGCAGGAACTTGCAGGACCCCTTCTCTTGCCTGCCCCAGTGCCCACCATCGGCTCTCCTATTGTTGGCCCATGACACTCAGTGATCAAGAGGGTTGGAGTCATGACCGAATAAAAGTTCCCCAAGCAGTGTAAATGCTCATACAGGTGTGGGTGGTTTTTTTGCCATGCTGGCAAAAGAAACCTCAGTGTTTGAACCTTTTGACTTCCCTCAGAGTCCTGGACTTGTTTTCCTGACATCCCCCAGAGAAAGGCCCCCCGGGCTGGGGCAGCAGCATCCAACTGATGGTCTTCCAGCAGATACCATTAACCCTTTGGCTGCTCATTCCCCTGTGCTGGAGAAATGGTTGTCTGCTCTTGGACTGCTCAGCATTTGTCTGCTATCCCGGTGTCCTTGAAAGTTCAAGGTTCAATGACAGCGGAGCACTTAAGCAAGCACTTACTGCAGTTCGATGGTCAAATGGATAATAGCGATTACTTCTGAGGGCTCCTTGAAGTGTTTTCAGCCCGGCTGCTGACTCACTGGCTACCCCCACCCAGCTCCCTCCAGCTTCAATGCATGCCATGCATTAACACCACTGAATCTGCAGGGTTTACCTATCCAACTAGTGTAAAAATCTTTGTGTCTCCTGAATAAGAGGAAGCAACATGAGGAAAAACACCTAATGCTAAACTGGATTTTAAATTATAAACCCACTCAGCAGATTTTGGAGCGCCACTATGCTGAACGCACACATTCGTCAGCGGGAAACATTGATACTTCATCCCTCCAGTCGGACAACGAGAGTGAAAATTTCTTATTTCAGTCTTGCAAAGAGTGTGCTTCCTGGCTGTGACAAAACAACGCAAAACAGTCACGCAGACTGATAAAGCTCACCTTAATCCATATGCTTACAAATACAGTGGGCATAGGTATATGGAAGTTAAATAGATTTGCAGCACAGTGCTGTAGAAAATAATATCACTCTTGGTGCTAACTGGTAATTTCAGAATGTTGAGGAGAGGCTTTTAATGAGTTTACTGTTGGCTACCATGGAGAAGATGATAGGACTGGGATGACAGATCATTAAACACTTGGAATTATTATTCCTTTTAACATTGCAGTGGCCATAAAGGCCAACTCAGTCTCTGCTACAAAGGATCTTACAATTGAGTCTTGATTTTTCCCAAAGTTTATTTGTTGCTTTTGTCTTTCTATGTTTGAGAACATCTAGCTATCTTTCTGCTCTCTCAGACTCCATAAAAAGCTTTCAAGACTATATTTGGCAAGAAGATAATGTGGATATTAAAGACACAAAGTAGCCACCCACTGCATTGTATTATCTCCTGCTGCAAACCACCACAAAAGTAATTGCTGTGCTAGAAATCCAGCTCAGTGTTACTGAACGGTTATCAGATTCATCTAGCATAATTCTTACACAGAAAGAAATGGCTTATGGCAAAAGAAATGGATTGCCAGTGTACTCTGAAATACGCCCTCCCCCCAGACCCCATTATTCTGGAAGAACTCCTAAGTATTAAACATAACCACTAGACAAGCTGTAAGAGTGAAGCCTGAATTTCTGTTTAATGAGTCGTCACATGCTCTCTTAGTAATTCTTTTATGCAAGAACTTGCTTAAAATGTGATCATTAATAATATGCTATTCAGATGCCTGAGATGAGTCTCAGGTTTCCACTATAAACACACTTGCTTGTGATTACTGCTGGAATAACAGGATTTGCATGTTAGTGCTCTGCTTATCCACGAACAGGTAACACTTAGGTTTCAACCCCTGGCCAGCTGTCTTACAGCCTGACCTGCTTTGAACTAAGACAGCTAATGCACATACAGTTCCACGCGCACACAGACAACACTGGCTCCCTGGCAAACTGTCTCTGAAGTCTAGCACTGGTCTGAATTTTTTTGAGCCTAATTTTTTGGTTTCTGTAAACCAGTTTTCACTGCTCAGGAGGTAAAAAAAAAGTCATGGTTTTGACACAAATTACACTCACTGCAAGTGGTCTAGAGGTTTGGGACATAGAACAGGGTTGTATGGAGGATGCTGTGATCCTGAGGGCCAAAAATCAGTGTTCACATCCTAAGAAATTATATTTTTATACTGTGACGTCCTCAGCATTATTGCTGTAGCTCTTCATATCTTTTAGACTGAAATGAAATTTATTGCCTCTTAGATAATCTAATTTACCATATCAGGAAAAAATTTACACTGGCTTAGGTGGGTAAGCCAAAAACAGGTAAGGGGAAAATATCAGAAGAAAAAGGAAACTTTCAGTTGCTTTGGAATACAGTCGATTCCCTCAGAGAGAACAAACTGGCTTGGTTCCACTTGGTATGCAATATTCTGATTATTTTGCTATTTGTTAAAATAAATAATGCAACATTCTACTATATTGTTTGGTGATTTTTGCTGCGTTGTTGCCTAGTGCAAGTCTCATAAATTGTGAAATCAAAACAATGTAGTATACAAATCTCCAAGCAGATACATCATCACACACAGAGCTTTAATCTGTTCGCATCTCTTGTGGCCACATGAGGTGTTGGCTAAGACTTCAATTTCTGCTTTTTCCAACAATGACAAAACTGCTAGTTCCTGCATGAAATATAGGTCATTTGGAGAGACAGATAACAGGTATAGAGATATACACATACCTACATATATATTCAGGGAGGAAAAGAAAGGAAGAAGATCATAACATATATATCTTCTTGTCTAGAAAATAAATGATGTTTGCATTTGTATGTAGGGCTCTTGATTCCCATGAGGCAGTTATTAGAAGTTTCCTTCTCATATTTAGTCATGTTTGGAATTGTTTTCAGGATGTTTAGACTCTTTTCTTCAAGTTGTCACCAGCTCATTACCACAGAATTACATTTTACAAACAAGAGCTGGCCAGAGCCAACTTGGCTTGGCTACTGCTGCCTGAGGGAATTTGAAAAATGATAATTTCCCTGCCTTTGGAAATAGACAGGCATGGACCCAACTGCAGGCAATCTCAGTTCTTTACTGCCTTTCTGAGCTGAAGCAAGCAGCTTTTGTTTCTTGGAGGAGCACTCCTGTTATTTGAAAAGAGAACACGCATACAGAATATTTTTGTCCCCCAAGCACCTTACATCTGAGCAGACATGAATTTTCATCTGAATGACTCTCAAAATGATGCTGCGCAATCAGGTCCTCACTGCATCCCCTAGAAAGAATTACTGAAGATGAGTAGCAGAAAAGTTTCTTCCAATGCAGTAGTGAACCACACTATTGCAACCACTGATCAGAACAGGACACCACAGAAGGTTCAAAGCAACCCAACTCCCAGTCTTTTCCAAAAGAGGCAAGGTTGATGGAGGCTTTGGCTACATCCAGAGCATTTTCCCTTACTGTTCCCTGGGACTTAAACCTTGTTACATTTATTATTGGCCATTTGCACCTCGCTTGATAGCAATTTACTCACCACTACCCCTTAGACACACACACACCCCCCTGCACTGTGATAATGTCATGACTGGGATTAGATCTTATTGTCTAACAAAACTTGTCTTGCTGCTGCCTTTGATTCTTCTGAAAGTGTCCCTCCTCAGCTTCAGCTTCATAAACCACCCTCAAAACTTCAGCCTCCACTTCTCTGTAATTCTCCTTTTTGCAAAAATTTGGAAAGATCTCAGAGAAGTAAGTGCTAGTTTTATAGAAAATTAGAGGCAAACTTTAAGGGATGGTGTGTCCATGTGATTGCTCAAAGGTCAAAATGATGCTCTTTTTCTTATAATTTGAGTTAGATAGTAACTGCTGGTTAGTGATAAATTAAATCAGCACATCTTAAGTTGACTTGGCATGAGAACAGGATATTAATCACCAAACAGCCATCATTTACCTTCAGTTAAAGCATAAATTGCAATTGTGAATAGATCAAGCCAAATATAATCTTATTCCAAAAGCAATCTAGAGGACAGATTCTCAGGCAGTGAGAGCTTCCAAAGTTTAATTAAATTCAGAGCTACATCAATTAACACTAGCTGAGATCTGACTCTTAAGGATGATCTGTGGAATAAATTTTACCTTACACAATTTACCTTAGTATCAGTAAGAATATTCATACTTTTTTGTCCTGATGGAATAGCAAAGCTGTCTTGAATGCACAGGGCCTTATTCCGATGTTTCTCCCAGGTGGAACTCTACAAGCAACTTGGCTGCAGTATGCAGAATAATTCCTTCATATTCATTCTCAAAGTGGAGGTAGCTACCTCTACTTGTTGGGAACAAGACAATTCCAAGTTACTGGCACTCATTCCTAAATCCTCCTTGCAGGAGAAAGACAGATTACCTAAAAGGTAAGCCTTTACTGAGATTGCTTGAGCAAAAACAATGCAGCCAGCTACTTCAAGTGTTCAGGTCTTCAAAGAGAGAAACTACATTGTCTGACTGCTAGCCTAAGCTTGTGAAAACCAGAAAAGAACAACAGCACCCTTGAATAATCTTCAAAACACAATGCAAAATTCCATATTTTGTAGAATTTTCTTGAAAAACAGAGTAACAATTAAGAATAAAATAGGGTAAATATTCCAGAAGCTTTCTAGTGAGGTATATATGTTATTTCCTGGCTTGTACTCATTCTTTTGCAGATTATTTCAGACAGCGTAGAGCTTGTGAAAGCTAGAAATCCCACTTTTCCATTTTTGCTGTCAATTTCTCATAAGATTCTGGTCAGAAAATGAGACTAACATTTTACAAAAATGCTTGCAACATTTTTGTCACTGTCTCAGAATGGATAAAAATGTGTCAGAAAGTTTGACAAACATCAAGAATGTGCCTCTATGCTGTCAAGAGCATCCCCCTTCTTGATGAGCCAAGACATGTACTACTCCCACATTCACACTTGTGCCTAAAGCGCTGTAACTTTTTCCTGTGGGGAGTCCTAAACCCTGAGCTGGGAGGTTTTCACTCTGTTTACTTTAGGTAGAGCACAGCCTTTTGCCACGTTAACAAAAACGCTACTTATCTTGGAAACAGGCTGACCATCTGACCACTGCATCATCTGAGTACTTTTAGATGCTCAGCAGCTGAAGTGTCCTATTGTGGATCATTCCCTTGCAGAACAAATGTTGCTGTCTGAGGCTGTTCCAAACATTTGTTTGGCACACAAGCATTCCCTCTCCTTTTGAAGCAGTATTAAAAGCACTGTCAGCTCATTAATGGATTTTTTTTAACTTTTCTTTTGGCAGAAATGAAACTATCACTGAAGGAAATATCTTGTAAACATTGAAACAACCAAAACAGCATTCCATGCGTACATGCTGGAAAACAAAAACAAAATAAAAACAGCCTTTTGCAATGAAACATGTCTTTCCTGAATCAGCAAAGACTCCCATGACCTTACAGCCATTCTCTGGAATAGCCACTGAGAGCTGCATGAATCAAATAACAAAATAAAAGCACTATAGTGCAAAGGACAAACCTTCCAGGGCTAGAAGCGAGCCACTGCTCTGAAAACACTAAGCACTGAAATCTTACCCATGGATTGACTTGTGTACAAATGTCACCATGCCTACGTCAAAGGCCAGATTTCCCAGAGGATGCAGTTTCCCCTAGAGAAAGTCAGTAAAGATCAGAGTTTTAAAGATCTCAGCAAGCCATATTTTCAGAAGACTTTATTCCAGGGGGCTAGCATTGATATTTAGATGAGAGCTGGGTACCACAAGAAGTTTGTACATAAAAACTCCTGATCAGCATTCTATGTTGAAATGTAGGAATGTGCTTGCTACCCTTACTCTCCTTCCTCCTCTTTTTTTACCCACTTTTAATTTTTTTTTTATATTTGAGAAACTAAAGACATTCTTTTTCAGCTTCATACACTCTAGCTATGAAAGGAAATAGGTTTTATCTGAACTCTGTAACCTCTACATAAGCACTTTCTGGAAATAATTCTGTATCTTTCTTTACATTACTGGTTATGTCTGACTGATTTTTTTTCCTAGACATTTTTGATGAAAGACATGTTATGAAAATCCAGATGTTTTTCCAGAGCATGCTTGATTTGTATGAAATACTAAAAAAAAAAAAAAA
>NW_010254951.1:2265-3559 GCF_000690775.1 Eurypyga helias | reverse complement strand
GTGCCAGCTGTGCTTCCCGAAAGATGAAAACCCGTCGGCGTCGCTACCCTGGGGGCGTGAAATAGCCATCGAAACCTGACAAAGATGAGTTTGCACTCCTAAAGAAAAATGTAAGTACTTCAACTTCGAGATGATTTTTAACTGTATTTCTGCCTCGAGCCAAGGTATTAAATACCTTGTCCCTTGAGGGTGTTAAAAGCTGCGGTGGGAAACGCATTCTCCACTCGGCTGTGAGAGACGCAGCTGGCCCAAGACTGACTTCAAGCTTAAAAAAAGACAAAACCCCCCATGTTTGTAATACGTTGCAGGATTGTTTGTCCTGAATTTTAAACTTTTTGTTAAATTTGTGGAACTATGGAGGAATTTTCTAGAAAAAAAAAAGTGAAATAAAGATGGAAAAGCAAAACCTCAAGTGTTTGCTGTGTTGCTGCTCTGCTTTCCCCAAGCCCCTCGTTGCCCAAAACGCTGCTGGAAAGAGGGAAGGTGGCACCGCGCCCGGCCCTCTGCCAGCCCCTCGCCTGCTGCAAGCCGGGAGGGCCGGGAGCCTTGTTTTAAGCCGACGGTGTCTCCGCTCGTGTGTTGGAGTTGCCAGCTCCTGCTGGGTGGTTGGGGGTTCCCTGCGCTCTGGGCGGCAGCCGGAGCCTCGAGCGCTTGGGGCAAGAGCTGTGGCTTTGCCCGAGGCGGGTGCAGGTGCTCCCTCCGCTTCCCTGGGGCTCGCAGATGTTACTCACGGCTCCCAGAGTGCAGTGGGGCTCGTCCCGAACCCGGAACTGCGCCGGCAGAGCTCTGGCCGTGGGCTGTGGGCAAGGTTTAGGAGCCTAAATCACTTTGACGCTGCGGTGCTTTGTGCGTGTCGCGCTGTGCCGCGGGGAGCAGCTCCGGCCTTGCCAGCGATCCAGGAGCCAGTGCCGACTGCAGCTCTCCCTGACAAGCAACCGCCCCTTCTTGCGGCTTCCCGTGCTGTCACCTCGCACTCACAGAGCTTGGAAAAGGCCCATCAGAGCATCCAGTCCAACCACCGCCCCAGCACTCCCGTACCCACCAGGCCGCATCCTTGACCGCCGTCAGGGCGCCATGTCCCTGGGCAGCCTCTTCCAGTGCCTGATCACTCTCAGTGAAGAAGTTTTTCCTGATATCTAACCTAAACCCCCCTGATGCAGCTCGAGGCTGTTTCCTCTTGTCCTGTCACCCCAGAGACCAGGCCAGTGCCCACCTCCCTGCACCCTCCCTCCAGGGAGCTGTAGAGAGACATCAGGTCTACCCTCAGCTCCCTCGTGGGGCTGAACACCCCCCG
>NW_010254951.1:1066-1673 GCF_000690775.1 Eurypyga helias | reverse complement strand
CTCCCTGGGCCACGGGAAACGCTGCCCTGCCCCTCCATGCGCTGGGGAACTGAGGCCTAGTCTGCCATCAGCCGCCTCACGAGCAATCCCGGGGGCGGGACGGTCCTCCAGGTGCGGGGCAGAGCAGGATAAGCCTCGCGGAACCGTCTCCCAGCGACCTTAGGAGGTGCCGGCCCACATCTGCCACCCTCACCGTACTGGGCCGCTGCTGGAGCGGTTGGTCACAGACCCCCAGCAGAACCAGCCTTTGAACTCGGGGGTTCCCAGCATCGTCTGCTCTGGGAGTGGGTATGGCGTTCTGCCCGCTTTGGGAAGCTCCAGCCGGCATCTCTACGCCTGTAACACTACAGCCGGGTTCACAGGCGTGACCACAGCCCCACAGACAGCCCCTTCCCGCCACACCCCACAGCACACAGGCCACACAGGCTGTTTGAGTATCACGATTTATGGCTTAACTGGGGAAGATAAACCAGACTCGCAGTATTGCACAGACAAACCCCGCCAAGGTGAGGCGCCACGCGCGCTGCGTCTCGGCACCCCTCCTCTCTGACGGAGGACAGCTTGGGGTCAGGAGGTTCAGCGTAACCCAGCGGGGAGATGTGGGCTG
>NW_010254951.1:276-1028 GCF_000690775.1 Eurypyga helias | reverse complement strand
ACCCCCTTCCCCAGCAGGGAAATTCCGGATTGTTTTACACGCAGCTCAGGGAAAAAAAAACTTTGGTTCAAACAACCTGTAACGTGGATTTAAGGCAAACGTTGTGTTGCCCTTATAAAAACAGACCCAAAAATGCCAAGCAGCACGCTTCAGGAATCTCTCACGCTGGGACACAGACGCGGGGGCACAGCGGGCACGCACGCGCTCACCACGCTGCAGCGCAAGGGCCGACGAACGGACGGTTACGCGAGGCGGGGGCTGCGTGATGACCGACCTTTATTTCCCCAGCAGCCAGGGTTGGTCCTGCAGGTCCGCTCCGGCCTGCAGCACAGAGCTGCCGCGCTACTGCCGGGGAGCGCTCTCCGGTGGGGTGGGTGTATCCCCGTCGGCGTAGAACTGAGCGATCTGGCGTTGATACTGCTGTGCCACCACTGCTCGCTTCAGCTTCATGGTTGGGCCTGCGGAAAAACCAGGGAGGTGGCGTTCACGGCGACGGCACTGGTGTCAGACATGCCAGTCCGTGTACGGCTTCGAAGTCTCCCTCCCTTCCCCGGGGTCAGTCCGTACGGTTTCGAAGTCTCCCTCCCTTCCCCGGGGAACAGCGCAACCATCCCGCCAGAGACGCCGGGGAACTGCTGTGCCGTGCGGGTCTGCCAGGCACAAGTGGGAATTCAGCCCACCCACCCCGGAACCGTGACACGGAAAGGCCGGGGGCAGCTCCGTGTACTGGGGGTGCTGGCAGAAGGAGGGGG
>NW_010254951.1:0-263 GCF_000690775.1 Eurypyga helias | reverse complement strand
GCTCTCCACCAAAGAGGGAGAAGTCCCTCTCCAGCAGGGCCCACTTTTGGACCTTCTGGGCGTTGGAGGCCGCTCGCTCGTTGACTGCCGAGATTCCCTTCTGGATAGCCCCGTAGATTGCCTTGTCCCGGCTGCTGATGATTTCGGAGACTTTCGTAGCCTTGCTGCCCAGCTTGTGACAGTGTTCGACCGCTTCCGCAGTGAGATCATCTCCTGGCTCGCCCGTTTCCACATCGACGTTGCACTGCAAGACGCGTCGGAAC
>NW_010254950.1:0-1298 GCF_000690775.1 Eurypyga helias | reverse complement strand
TGAACCACAGTTCGAAAGAATTCACTAGATGCCCCTGAGACAGGTTCCTTGGGGGGACAAGGTGGGGGTCTTGTGTTTGTTATCGTACCTTTGAAGACCCAAGATATCAGGGGCTTAAAAAAGGAATTACTCCCCGACCTGGACAAACCCTATTGGGGTAGGGGAGAAAATAGATTAATATTTGGGGAATGCTGATTACACTTGGAAAGATTGGGATTTCCTTTTGGGGATTTTATTTGGATCTCAGGAGAAAAGAATGATCCTACAAAAAGCTCGTCAAGTATGGGAAGATAAGCACCCACAGGCAGGAGGGAGGGGGCAAAATGCCCCCATGGGAGAGGATGCTATTCCTCAAGTAGATCTTAATGGGGATCCAAATAATCAGGCCAGCTTAACCCAACTAAGCTGGGTTAACTATATCGAGCCTATATAATAGGAGCAATAAAGATGGCAGTTCCAAGAACAAACAGTATGTCAAAGGCTATGGCACTTGAGCAAGAGAGAGAGGAAAGTCCAGCTAACTGGTTAGAATGAGCCAGGGATGCCCTGAAAAAGCAGGGTGGATTGGACCCTGAGGGACCAGCCTTTGACATATTGCTGAAAGTTCGGTTTGTCACCAAATCCTGGCCAGATATAAGAAAAAGGGTACAGAAAGACGAAGAATGGCAGAACAGGACTCTGGAAGAATTAATAAGAAGGGCACAGCAAGTTTATGTGAGGAGGGATGAAGAGAAGGTCAAAACAAAAGCAAAGGTGATGGCTCAGTTTCTACAACCCGCACCCCAGTGGCGTGGAGGGGGATATTCCAAAGGTATAGGAACCGGATGATGGGGTCGAGGCATACCACACTCTCACGTGACAAAACAAATACCCAGAATAAGGCTTGGACAAAATCATTGTGCAATGTGTAAAAAGGAAGGACCTTAGAAAAATGAGTGTCCACAAAGAACAGAACAGGCCCATGAAGAGGAAGTCCAAAAGGTAACAGAAATTAATTGCTAGGGGTGTCAGGGACTCCATTATTCCATGGACCCACCACACTGGAGCCCTTGATAACCTGTAGGGTGGGTCCAAATTGAGAGAAGGTGCACTTCTGAGTAGATATTGGAGCCTCTCGGTCTACTTTAAATTTCATGGCAAAAGGGGGGCAGTTGTCAAAAGGATCTTTAATCATACAAGGGGTGAGTGGAAAAGGTGAATGGGTACATTTCAACCAACCACTATTAACAGATGTGGAAGATAAATTCGAAAGGCACGAATTTTTATTAACCCCCAGTTGTGACTGTAATCTATTGGGA
>NW_010254949.1:0-27364 GCF_000690775.1 Eurypyga helias | reverse complement strand
TTGGAAGTGGAGTCAAGCTGAAACGAGCTGTCACCGTTTCCGAATTAGTCTGGAGAAGCCCCGCGTTGATGGTGAGGGCATTACCCCCGCCCGTGGGAGGTGGGAGTCCCGCGCCGGGGCAGCGGTGCAGCTCTGGCCGGACTGGGTCGGCACTGCAGCTAAAAGCAGGGTAGGTGACAGCGGCGCGATTCTTGGGGACAGCGTGGGGACAAATGCTGGCTGCAGAGCGGGAAGCTGTCGCCGCAGCTGTCTGCGGGTGTGAAGGGCAGCCCTTGTCTGCCGGGGGTGCGCGGAGGGGGGCATCTCTGAGGGTTCTTGGAATACCTCAGCGGGGCTCCGGCTTGGCGTCAGGGCGGCGAGCCGGCTGGGGAAAATGCTGGCTGGCCTAAGTCAGAGTCAGAGCCCGTGGTGTTTTCTGCCATCGCCACGTTAATGTTCGTCTTTGGATTTGTGATGGTGGTCTTAAAATCCTCCTGCTGCTGTGCGCCTATCTAACAGGCTGTCGGAGGGAAGTCCTCACCGGACAGTCTCTAGAGTAACGGCGTAGTAATCACAAGAGTTACAGAATCTTCAGTGGATTTTAGAGCTACCGAGTGGATTTCTTCTAAGATAAGGGAGTAATTGTCTTCTCTTTTTTCCCTCCATTGTGCTTGTATGGAATATTTAGCGCTCTCTCTTTCTTAGCACTAAGGTGCAAGTTTGTTGTCAGTTTGGGGGCTTTCCTCTCTCAGCAGAGCAGAGAGTAGTAAAGAATTCATGTTTGGTGATGTTAGAAACGTTTTTACAACTGATGACTGGAAATAAACAGTTTTTTTTTCAGACCTACCTTGTCCTGTATTGGTAGAAATAAGAAACCAGATTCTACGTCTGCGTGGCATAGTGACTTCATAACACTGAATTTGTCTGATATTATTCTGAATTCTGTTTAACGATAACTTCTGCACATTCAGGGGAAAAGGATTCCCCATGAGGGAAGAATTAAGGGGGGAGGATTTATCACTATAAGGAGCAAAGCATCTTGTCCTGGCTAAAAATCATTTCGGTGGCATCTCATACTCACAGACGCATGCAGAGTTACAAGCAGAGGTAGAGAGAAGGAAGAACAGAGAGTAAAGTACTTGTTTCCAGTCCCATGGAATTTTCATGTTGTGGCAGGTTTTTTTTTTATTGCAAAAGGCATCTTCTAGTACGCGATACAGTGACTTGTGTTAAAAATAAATGTGCTTAGAACTCGTGTTTCCTTGTGTATGGTGTCTGAAGTTATTTGTCTGCCTCTTCTTGGGTTGTTGTCCTGTCTCTCAGCTACTTTTTTCTTGTTTTCACTTGGCTTTCATTCTTTAATGAAATTAGATAGGTTTAGTTTGCAACAAATAGCACGCCCACCCAAAAAACCACCCAAAAACCCCACAGTAAGTAAAAAAATGTAAAGCTAAGTAGAACATTCAGCTAACAACATGATTCTGTGCAGAGGGCACAACTTGGCAATGGGCTTCTGGGCCTAAGTGAGGGGGAGGCTGTGGGTTATTCCTTTAAGAGATGTCCCCCTCCAGTGTTCGCAGGCTGGTGCCTGGAGATTGCTTTTAGTCGTGGTACTGTAGCTACGTTCAGTTTTCTGAAGATGGAGTTTAGAAGGTTAGAAATGAAGGTCCCTTAAGGGAAATTGCCTCACAGATAATAGTCTGAACTCCTGATAAGGTTATGTCTTTGTAAGTAGGATAGAAACCCCCAGCGAGCTCCCTGTGCAGCTATTGGCATCTCGGAGGACCTTCTCATCTCTTGCTACTTGGATCAGTGTCTGATTTTTTTTTTTTTTTTTAAACACACAGGTGGGAATAGAAAAAGGGAGCTGAAATTCACTGTGTGTAGTTGGAAGTGATTTGTATCCTATTACCTTGAGCTGTCTTCTCTGCAGGCTGTTTGGTGTTTATTGTGACCTGATGGCCTTCGGAACTATGCTTTATTCCTGGAGCTATTACTTACTGACTTTATCTATGTTGGGCAGAGGGATTGCTTGACACGAATTTTTTTTTAAATAACCTCTTGGAACAGGGTGCGACACTGTCATACTGAGGTGGCATTTGTGTTGTAAACTGTTGCTTTCAGAAGAGGCTGTCTTCTCCTGACATGCTAAGCCGAGAAAAAGAGTGAAGGAGAATATCAGGTATAAGTTTTCTTTATTACCTCTTTGGAACTTGGCTTTCTGTAGTGTTGAGGACTCCAGGTAGGATGAGGGGCTGATACTGTTGGACAATAAGGAAACACACAGCTTTTCATAAACTCCACTGCCAGTCTTGGGTGGAATAGAAACTTAAAAAGGCAGTAGAGGCCGAATTTCCAGCTTAGATTCTCTTCCTAAATGTAAGATTGCAGAAAGGGCTAGTGGTGAGATTTGGTCTATGTTAGTTTCTGTCAGTACGCTAAAAGCAAGGATTTAAAATTAGAATTGTTTTTTATAGTTATTGCCTGCATTTATTTAGAAAACCTTGATTAGGTTGCTGTTTTTAAATTGGGGAAGAAAAGGCGGCTCAGTTCTACAGCACTCAAAGCTGGGTGTAGTTCAGCAGCACAGCAGACATCAACAAGCCCTGTGTTGAGACGGATAGAGACTCTTCCTCTGCAGAGATGTCATCAAATGATGCTGAAATTCCAGCCTTGTGGCAGCGGGGAGGGCACACAGCCTTAGGTGGCAGCGGTCCTGTCAGATCCAGGAGAGGCTGCCTTGCCAAGGCGCTGTGTGTGAGCTCCCAGAAGCAGCCGGATGGTGTTAGGAAGCAGCTCGCTCTGGTCCCTGTGCCTCAGCAGGACAGCCAGCAGCTGATGCCTCCCAAGCCTCACGGTTTTGTCATCTTCACTTCCAGTAGGTACCCCATGATGGTGGCCAGTGTGTAGGTGGCTGATCTTGGGGCGAGGAGCTGCGTGCTGAGAAACTTCTTCCCGTTGCGCAGCTTCTGGACGTTTCCTGACTCTTTCCTTCTCCTTCACTATTTAGCCAGGTACATTCTGGGCAGTCAAAGTGTTGATGGTAAGGACTGAAGCTGTATATTTATTTGATTAGGAATTCATAATGAACCATAGGGGTCCTTGATTAGCGCCCATTTTAAGCTAGGTCATTTATTTTCAAAATGTATCCTGTTTTTCACTTGGTGTAAATTATCATCAGTCTTAAATGATGTGTTTTACTGCTTGTTTTATTTGACTGTATTCAACTTCAAGCTTTGTTAGCTCTGGTTCGTGTTAGCTCTTTGTATGTTTAATAGCCTTCTCTATTCAAATTTCTGCTTCCTCTAGAGTTACTCTCTTATTCTTTACCTTCTCTTTGTAAAAGTGCAAAATAGACTTCCTTCATTATGTTCTTTAATTATTCCAATCTTTTAAAAAAATGGTTTCCAGATTTCCAAAATGCTTCTGTATGTTGGAATACCAGCACGGGAGGTGATACTTAGGGTGTGTTCCTCTGAAATCCAGGTACACAATGATCTTTACGCTTTATTTCTCCTTGTGAAATAGTCTGGTGGTGACACTGGAGATGGGGCTGTTGTGTTGAACACGAACCTTGTATTTTCTTTCAGGAGCATGCTCACAGGTACGGTAAAGTCGTTCATAACTTGTGCGTCTGCTGTGCAGGAAGACGCGGGCTGGTGGACAGATGGCTGTCGCTTGCCTTTCCTCTCTGTACCAATGGCTTCTGCGGTACTCGTCACCTGCACAGTGCTCCAGACATGATCTAATTTCTGTCATTGGCTATAAGGTAGTTCCTCTGAAACTAGAAACCATCTGCCATATGATACTTATAAGTTTATGGTCATGATTTTTGACTTACCTACATGATCTAATTTCTGTCATTGGCTGTAAGATAGTTCCTCTGAAACTAGAAACCACCTGCAGTATGATACTTTTAAGTTTAAGGTCATGATTTCTGACTTACCCGTTTGAATTAATTTTGTCTGCTTGGCTCAGCTCTTGTTCCATTGAGTTTTAAGGGAAATGTCATGCTCCACCAACCCAGAGGCCTTGAAGGAGCACACAGTGCTCTTAACTCTAACAAATTTTTGTCTTTCACACAGTGCTCTTAACTCTAACAAACTTAGGTCTTCTACTGTTGCAGTGGTTAGTTTGGAGGGGCTTTCATGCTCTACGGCTCAGTGAGATGAACTTCAGCAACACGTGTTGAGTTCTTTGGCAATGTTTATATAGTTTCTTCTGATTAAATACCTTTCATTTTCTTCTGTTTAGTTCTATGCAATTTTGTGTAATAGTAAATAAGAGTTTTTCATCTCTGTTATTTCCAAGAAGTAACTGGTGTGTTCCTGTCGTCCTTTGCCCACGTCTGCCTTTGCTTTTAGAGCAGCTTAAATTTTAACGGGACTGCTGTTTTGACTCACCAAATTGAACAATCGCAAACTGTTATGAAAAGTAAAATGCAAAGCCCCAGCAATCTGCCTGTATCTGGCAGGCAGTAAGATCCTGCTAGATGTCACTAACTGGGAGAACCAAACCTGTGTTTTTTCCTGGGTTAGTGTGGTCTGGTCCAAAATGTGTTGGCTGTTTCTGTATTTTGGGCTTTTTCCGTATTTTGAGCTGTTTTGCAAGGAGGTAAAGTGTTCCTTCAGTAGGCCGAGAAAGTAGCCTTCCAGTTAATGAAATGGTGCGACCTCAGCTCCAGCGGCAGCATCATGGATTTTCCGTAAGCTGCCTTTTCCAGCCGTTTCGTTAAGCCCCCTGCCATCTACCACATCCCCTGTTGCGTGAAGGATAGAGGTGGCACATTTGCTGCCTGCAAGTGCTGGTAGTTTGCAGCTTAAACTGGAGAAGGTTTTTAGAAGGGTGACAAGAATGGTCAAGGATACAGCACAGCTTCTATCCAAGGAACAATTTAGCAGGCAGGAACTTTTCAGCCTGGAAATGAGATGACGGAGAAGACTACATTAACAAGCGGCAGGGAAAGGTTGAGCAGCGGCCAATTCTTCCCTTATTTTCCAGTACAGGAAGTCCAGGAGTGTTGGTGGCAGGCTCAAAACAAACGAAAGGAGGTAGTACTGTGCACAAGATGTAAGAACAAGGTGTAATTAAGATGCATAAGTACTTCTCAGGGAATGTTGTGGTTAGTAAAAGGAAAACCCAGTTTTAAGGGGTAGCTAGCTGAAAGTATTGTTGTGTGCTTGTCTTAGCTATCCTGCTTGTCCCTGAGGTTTTACTTTAGCCACAGTTGGAGATGGAATGTTGGGCTGGGTGGACTCTTTCCATCCCATTGTAGCCATCCATTTATTTGTATTTGACCCTCTTTTTTTTGGATGTTACTTAGGTAGGGGGAAAAAACCCATTTGATAATCTGTTTGTGGCTTGATGGAACTGAATGACCACTGCTACATGGGAAGGCTTGCCTTGTTCAGCTGGAAATTTGTGGACACAAGGGAAGAAGGACACAAGGGATTTGTGGACACAAGGGAGCTGGTGTTGCAAAGCAAGTTGTGATGAATCTTTGTGCTTTTGATTTTTTAAGATCACCACCTTGTTTCCAAGTTGTGCTGGGGGGACATGTAGGCAGAATCTTACAGGATGGGTATTTAGAAAATGAATCACAACGGTGGGTCACATGAATTAAGGGGACCAGACACCCGGAAGCATACCGAAGCTTACTCAAGAAAGGAGGCTTTCTCTACATACCCTGCTTGACAGCTGGCACTGCAGAGGTGGAAAAAGAAGAAGCTGAAGTGCTACTGTGCTCTGGCAATCCTCGTGCGCTAGATGACTGTTCAGCAGGTGGGAGAGTACTGCAGTCAGGGGTGACTGAAAGTACGCTTAAGGCCCCTCTTGAGCCTGAGAAAGAAGAATGATTCAGAGGCTGCAGATAATTAGCTTTGTTTCTCATTCTTCAAATCCTGCTCTGTGGATCAGCTCGAAGTGGCAATTGCCCCCTCATGGCCAAAATGGTCGATAATTCTTTCAGTATTTTGGGGAAAACAGAAGTTTCAGTATATCCCTAGACCTTGAGGGGCTCAGCACTCTACAGTAGCTCCGTAATCTTGTTGCCTCCATGGCCGTGCGTATTTAGAACTGGCTAATTTAATTTGGTTTATTATTCCTGTAATGGAGTGCTAATCGTATTCACCTTATCTATTCGGGCTTGGACTGGGAAATAAGAATTGCATTTATCTATATATAGCACAAAGCATAATAAGACTCCTTAATATTTCCTGTTGGAGCATAACAGATCGCTGCAATTTGGAGACGACTGTGTGAATGCAGACATGTGTCCAGGAGATGAAGGCAGACTTTGGGAAATCTATTTATTTAACAGTGTCATTGCCTAATTATCAAAGTATTCTCTTGGAAAGTGTGCTGAGTAATTTGGGGTCTTAGTGTTGTTGTTAAATGAGATATAACGAAGAAGGAAAAAGCTGTGCTGTCCATCTGCTTACAATTATAAGACAGAACACCTACCATGGTGTTTTGATTGTCTACAGCAAGTTAGAGCAAGCAGCCTATTTGCTGTATAAGCTTTTATATGGTGGAGCCTCTAGTCACTTCCTTCAAGGGTTTGGGCTTCTGGATGTTTTCTCTATGTGTGTTGTGTGTGTGTTTTTGTGTCTCTATGTTGGGCTCATGTTGAGCTTTTATCTCTTATTCATGATTGAGATCAAAACTGCATGTCGGATGCATGGATAGTCGTTGTGGTTATCCACTGCTAAGTGGTCTTGCAAAACACAAACCAAGAAATCCTGGATGCTAGAGAGAAATCTTATCCCTGGCAGTTGTAATATTTGTGCAGCTGTTCTCACAGATGTTTTTTATTTCTTCTCTTTTTTTTTTTTAAATTTCTTCTAAGAAGCTGGCAAACGGAGGGAAAAATGTTAAAGGGCCTTCCTGGGTAAAGAGAAAACTTGCAGTGCCTTTTAGTCTGGAGATGGTGATGTACCTTGTTTTAAAAGGACTGTGAATTCTTACTTTGTTTGCAGGTACAAAGCCTGGTTAGGGTCTGTGTTCAGAACAGCTAAATGGAAGTGTCCTAAAATGTGAGCTTAGCAAATGGGCTTGGTGCGTCAGAAACTGACTGTAGTAATTGGGAATCTTAATAGCATTGCTGGAACCCATGTGGACTTCATCTCAGTAACTTCAGTGCAGTATTTGCCGAGTTCAGAAGCAAATAAGATAAGTCCTGGTCAAAAAGCTTGTCTTGATGGAGTTCTGCAGTGTGGCTAAGAATGAGATTTCAGAATGCAAGTATAGTAGCAACCTCCCCCCACCCACCCAATCAATAACTGATTTCAAGACTGGGGACTAAGTTTTTTCGTATGTATTGCAAAAATATCATTCAGCATCCAATGTAAGATGGGTTTATTCACTGTTTTCAAAAAAAGCAAATACAAGTCCATTGTATGTCAGTGGCAAGTCTTGAAGGTGCCATTTAAATACAGTTCAAGTAAAAATCCTTCAGAAATCAATAAATTAATTGGAATGTAAAACATTATTAACATTTGATGCATGATGCTGAAACCCCTTCTCCTCCTAGGAGAGTTCAGGGCTTAAACTGGGATCAGCTAACTGCGTCCTTCAGAAATGTATAATAAATGATACTTAGAAAAATGTACGTTTGTATAAATAGAGATCTATGTCTTGATGCCAGCAGGCTTTCTTAGGTTGGGGTTTTTTTCTGTCGGGGGGCACAACTAAGTAAGCAGTAAGAAGCTGTAAGAAGGCATGTTGTAAGTCATGGTTCTGAGTAATGAAAACTTAGGAAAACCAATATATATGTGTCCGTAAGGCAAAGAGACCTGGTGCTTTTGGGTTGTTTAGTTTTCCACGTAACCTGGTATGTGTGTCATGTCTGCTGCCTAGATTTAACCAGCCATGCTTCAGTCCTCTCTCAAGAGAAAATCAGACCTGTCTTTGTGTATTGAAAATGAGAGGAGCATAATCTCTGAACATAAAAAAATCAGGTGAGTAAACTCAGGGAGAGAGTAGAAGTATTTTGGATAATAATGCAGTAGTGAATTGGTGTAGACTGTTCATGAATGTGCTGGGATAAAGAAAAATTTCTAACGCAGTAAGGAGTTCCTGGGTAGCCTTAGGACTGCCAGGGTGGGGGTGAGGGGAAAATATTAAAATAGCTCTTTTGATGATGCTTTTTCACTGTCTGAAAGTAACTGTGTTGCTGGCTGTCATGCAGCTTCAGAAGCTGGGCTTAATGGTTTGGGAGGTCCTTTCCTGTCCCGTCCCTTTTGTCACGTGTGGGCAGTTGTGAAAGAACAGTCTAGTCACTAACCATAGGAATATTTTACATGTATTATGAGATGTGCCAGGCCAAAAATACAATTGACAGCAGGTCAACATGCTCACAGTAGGACTTGCTATTTTCAGTGTGAAGATTCTGACCTGTAGTAAACTGACTATTAATTAATATCTGGTAATTTTACAGATTTTGAAGAATTTACTAGGTTTTGGCATTGATGTTACAATAGATTCTGGTCACTTGCCATGATGATTTGACTCCTGATTTGGTCAGCTGTTACTGGTAGGCTTTAGAAACTGTTGTTGGCTCTACCCTTTGCAGTGGTCTGTGGGTCTGTGCACGGGAATAGCCACATTAGTGCCTTCAAATGCTGCCGTCTGCCAGGTGTAAGGGGAGAGGGAAGCTTCTGGGGAGGAGGAGGGGGCAGCTCTGATGATGGCTCTGTAAGTTGGGGAGCACGGCACAGTTTATGCACAGCACTTCAAGTATCTTGTGGTTGGCTGTCGAGCCCTCTCCTGTTTAATACGTGCTGAATTTCCACGCGTGCCTCTTGCGCTCCTGCTCCCGGGCTGGTCTTGCGGAGCTCACAGCGCTCTTGGCTGGCTCCAGGAAAGGACTAAAGCAGTCGGTTGAGCGTGCACCACATGGCACATTCAGTGTCAAGACTCTTTATCACATAATGAGATTAAGCCATCATGCAGCACTGCCGTACAATGCAGGCTCATGCAGCTCCCGACACCTTTCCTTGGCAACTGGAAAAGTGCAGAACAGAATAGGAGTGATCCTCTGCTACGATTAAAAATACAGTCCTAAATGCTGAGACTCCCTTCAGACGTTTGCATGCTGTTTGATGGTGTCACTCCTGGGACACTGCTTCGGAGATCTTCGTCTCCCAGCGTGAACAAGAAAGCTATGAAACGTGAGTTTTACCATTTCTTACTTTCGTAGGGACTACTAGAAAATGGTAGCCTAGCTGAAAGGACTTACTAGTGTGTGTTAGTCTGTATATGTCTGTGTAGTATTTTGCACCTTACTTACTCCAGTAACGATAAATTAGTGTACAATACCTGGTGGAAATAGCCAGTAAAGGGAGTAATTTCTAGTCTGTGCTGTTATACCAAATGCTGAATGAAGCCGGGACGATGAAACATTAAAGAAAAGGTCATGCTACTAGAGTGGTAGGGGAAAAAATGGAATAATGGGATACAAATAGTGCTACTGAGAGATTTCAGAGGGCGAAGTGCCTGTGCAGTATTTCAGTTTCTTCTCTGAGGATGTGAAAACCAGGCAGTCATCACTGAGGTGTTGCTGTGGACAGGTAGGTATGCCGGGGAATAGATCCGATTTCACTTCCAGACCGATTGTCTGAGAGTGCTGCTGGACTCTAAATCATAGGCAGAGGGATTGGAATGTGTTGCTAGATGTGGAAATGTGGCGTGAGGGGCTAATTATTTTTCAAATGACTAGTCAGAAAATTTCATTAAAAGCTTTCACCTGCCATTTAGCTGTCCCCTGTAAGTCATTATTACTTTGAGACAAGAAGGAGCCTTAGGTTTCTGCTTTGAAAATACAGAGCTGCTCGGGCCTCCTGGCAAGGGCAGGGCTGTGCACTGAGCCTTCAGGGGAGGGGAAAAGAAGGGTCTGTGTAGAAACATTGGTAGTTCGTAACGGATGTTTTGTAGGAGGTGATGCTGCTCAAAACGCACAGCTGGGCTGCAAGCCCGTGGTGTCCCATGAGCTTAGGCTTCTGAGGGAAGGTTAGCTTTGGTGACTCTGCTCACCGTTTTGGCACTACGTCATACATTGTGAAGGAGCTAGATACCCTCCTCTGCTTTACAGCTGGTGGGATTGTCTGGGTGTAGACAAAACCAAAATTGAGTGTCTGGGACCTGGGATACCAGTCAGGTATGAAGATGCTTCTATGTTAGCTCATACTTATTTTCTAATGCTATGCAATAGCCAACAAATCGCCTTACAGCGTGGCTCTTGAAGGAAAAAAAGAGTATGGTAGCTGTGATAACTTTTTTTTTTCACTCTGTTTGATTTTTGAGCTGCAGGAACATCATTATTCTTTTTGTAAGTTCTTCTTGGAGAAAAAGTTTAGCATTTTCTTCTGAATCTTGGAGGTGGCACATGATGGACTGCTGTGTGAGTGACAAGGCAGTGGGCTGCTCTGTTTCCTTTGTCACGTAGCTTAAAGAGAGAGCTGTACTGTGAATACATTGACAGGTACCTTACTGATTCATGGCCTCGTCGCTCCTTTCGTCCCCTGCTGGAGATCACAGGTCCATTGGGAGATATGGTTGGTACACGTCCTAATCAACACAGTCCTGAAGTACTCAAAAAATCCCCTGGTACTTCCTTTTACATCTATGTTTTTCTCTCACGGAAAACTTCTCTTTGCATGTTACTGAGCTTTATTCTTTAGTATGCGTGGTGCGTACCTCTTCTACACCTTTATGTTTTGAAAGGCAGTGTTTGTTTTCCATTTTCAGTTCACTGATTGGATGGAGGTCTGGGAGGGCAAGGCAGGTAGGATGAAATGAAATCTGTTTTACTTGAATGGTCCCTGCCTGCCCATTTTTACTGTTACGCCACGCTCGCTTAAAAGGAAAGGTAGATCATTAGCCAAATCTTCTGCTCAAGGAATGTTTAGTAGTATCAGCCAGGTGAGGTAGTCTGGGTTTTCCAAATAGCAATCTGGGAAAGCAGATAGCAAGCATGTCTGAAATCTCTCTGTACGGGGGGATTACTGACAGTTTCGGCCAGTATGTTCCATATTGGCTGTGGTATGACACTTCAGCTGGAAGATGAGTGCGGACTTACAGATGCAAACTTGGAAGATACTAGGTGTGGAGCTGGGGGTAGCAAAGGCCTTTTTAGGTTGGTGTGAGGTTAATGTTTGTGCTTAAAAAATAGGATGAAAACTTGAGCTCAGAAACAAGCTGTGTGTGCTGCTGGAGGTCTGAAAGAAGTAGATTTGTGTGTGTGTGAAGCACACAGTAGCAGGGCTTTTTGGCATCTGCTGTAGATGGTTAGCAATGCAAGGGTTGAAGACTTATCACAAAAACGAAAAGGTGATTTATTGGAAATGTCAAGAAATAAATCAGAGAGCCTAATGGGCCTGTTAAACCAGCTTCTTGGTTTGGGTGTGTTTCAAAGCAAGTAGGCCTGAATGGTTCTTCGAGTTTATAAACTTGGATGCCCAGACAGATTGCCTGGAAACTGATAGGAGCAAATAGCTTGTCCTGAGACTCATTGAAAGTAGAACAAAAAGCAACTGTGCTTTTAGCTACGCTGTCATTTGCACAATTTTTGAAGCTAATAAGGTAGGAAAAAGTAAAGTAGTGTGGAAATTGTGACATGATCCTGTAATTTCTCTCCCTTTAATTGGCCTGTTAGAATTTTACAGAGCTCTTCAGAGAGCTTTTTAAGCTGCAACTTGCCATGTTTTTGGTGGTGGTGCCGCTGAAACGCCTGTGCAGAAAGACTGGGTGATCTAGCTGAAAGCTGATGCGAAAATATATTCGCTTTGACCAAGTTATCATCAAAAGGTCACTGAATTCCAAGATGGTGTTGGTGAGAGAAATACTCATTTCCAATCCTGAGACAAAAGAGCGCAGGGTAAAATTGCTGTTTGGTGGAAGTGATCTGAATTTTTTTTTTCTATATTAAGGGATTTTTACTGACCCTGTTGAAAATATATATGCTATGTCGTGTAGTATAATAAAATTGTCAGTTCTATTGGTTTAAATTAGGTTTGAAATGAAAACCAAATAATGCTATACTATTAAGTAGCATTACTCATTAAGACCTTGGTGCTCCTTTATAACATTAGAATGCCTGATTGTTTTCATCCTCTATTTTGTGAAACAGTAAAGGAAGGTGTAGAGGTTGAAAAAATTTCTCATGGTATGTGTTCTAGAGAGAAGAGAATAATACTAAAGCCTCTGAAGTTGGGAAATGGGGAAAAAAGCCTTGGTCTTAACACTTGTACGCTTAAAACATGAGTGAATTGACTCGGTAAACTGGTGATGTTCAGACAAGGGGTCCACCGACAAGGAGGAAGTGATTTTTCTTGCGCGTTTTCTTTCTTTGTAGATATGTCAGAGCTGTGTTGTCTTAAGAGATCCTGTAAGCAGTCCTAGATACAAAGTTGGGAAATGGGGAAAAAAGCCTTGGTCTTAACACTTGTACGCTTAAAACATGAGTGAATTGACTCGGTAAACTGGTGATGTTCAGACAAGGGGTCCACCGACAAGGAGGAAGTGATTTTTCTTGCGCGTTTTCTTTCTTTGTAGATATGTCAGAGCTGTGTTGTCTTAAGAGATCCTGTAAGCAGTCCTAGATAGTCCTAGTCCTGCTGCTGGCTGCTGCTTGTGGCATCCGGGCTTAAATTTCACCTTTTGAGTGCATTATAACTTTTTTGTTTGACTTGGCAACATTTCAGCAGCTAACAAATGAAGTTCAGATGTGTGTGATCGATTCGTGATTCCATACCACTGTATTTTTTAGCATTACATAATTCCTTATGGACTGTCTAAAAGTGCTTCATTTTCTAGTTGTAATGTTTTTCTACTGATTTGTCACCTGTTGGTGAAAAATAGGACAATTTAGCCTGCCTACCTGAGGAGGGCCATTGAATTGTTTTAAGCATTGTTATTCTTGTTGTCCATAAAGATGAGAGATTTAAATGGAATGATGTCATTTGAAGAGCTGGGGGAAAAACATCTGGACGGTAGAAAATCAGTTATTGCCACAGCTCTGCTGGCTTTTACACTTGTTGATTTTTCACTTTACCAAAGCTGGCGTTTATTCGGTGTATTTGCTTCTTGTTAATAGTCATGCTTTATGTTATTTAATAGTATGAATTTGTGCCTCTGCACAGCTGGTAAGCTTTCTTGGGCGTTTGTGAAAAGGAAATATTAAATGTGAGCAGTCTGCAAATGTTCCCTTGCAAAACAATGAATTCTCTCCATCAGTCAGGAAACATATCATGTTATTGTTCACAAACATCAGCACAACCAAGGAAAACACTGGATTTTCTCTCACTGTAGAATTCAGGAAAACTTTAAACAGTTCAGGGTGGCATTTTACAAAAATGCTGCATTAATTTGAATATTTGGGGTGAGGGTATTAAGGGATTACAAATGATTTTAAGTGTTTTAGTGCCTTGATAGTTGTCTTAAATGCAATGATGAAATTGAAATTGCTGCTTTTTTTGAAGAATTATGAAAATGAGTCTCCCATCACTTCGGTTAGCCATCCACAGCTTCATGTTCTCACTTAGAATAAGTTGCGACGTTTTAAAAGCCTCATAAATAGGCTTAAGAATCAGCAAATTATGAAGTATGTAATAAATGATTCAGTCATTTCCTAATAATTAATGTAGAGAAAAGTTCTTCAGGATAACATACTTTTTTTTTTTTTTGCATAGTTATGCTAGTTTTGCTGTAGGTTTTGCAGCTAAAATGCCAAAGTTGTTTATCAGAAAAGTTGTAGTTGTTCTCAAAGTACAATGAACTCTTGTAAGCTTCTGTGATGGCTGACTACAAATATGCTATAATAAGACCAAATTTTTATCATTCTTGACAGCCAGATTTTCACTGGCCCCATTGTGGGTGTGCAGGGCTGGCAAATAAAAAAGGAAAGAAAAGTCCTCTGGAGACAGCAGAAGACAAGCTTCCAAGTATCTTTGTAACCCACCTGGGAGCTGGTTGCAGTTGCAGCCTGTGTGTGCAGTGGACCAGAGGAATAACATGTCATTGCTGTGTGCATTCATGTACATGGCACATGTTTAACACAGGAGAGGGCTGAGAATTTCGTGGACAGGTTTAGGGTGAATATATTCCTCGTCCGTGGTGAAATTGTGGGTCATTTCCACTGAGCATCTCTTATCCTCCCTACATAGCAGTATGTTTGCCATCTTTGCTTTTACGCAGGTTCTTAAAAATTGCCGGAGACCTTGGCAAACCCAGCAACTGTGGTGCAGAAACCTGGGGACGGTTAGGTGTGGTTACGTGCCTCGAGCACTTTTTGGACTTGCTGTCGTTCGGTATGTGAACCCGCTGTAGAGGCTGGTGTCAGCAGCTCCACAATCCGTACGATTTTACTAATACAGTTTGACAAACCTTTCTTTAAAAAGAGCTATTGCCCTTGGACTTAGTAGTGTTGTTGTTACCCAGAGTGTTGCTGACAGTGTCGCAGCGTTCGGTTTGCAGAGGGTGACCTCAAGTACCATCTGCTGTGGGCTTTTGATAGCTGATGTAATTTTTCCCCAAACAAAGACTTCCATTGAGAGTGTGTTTAGTATCTCCTGAAACCCAGTAAAAAGGGCAGGAAAAATGGTTGGTGAGAAAAATGCAATGCATACCATTAAAACAAGAATCAGATCGACATAGTCTAAGAAACCAGCATAAAGCCAGTTGCGAGTTGAAAAATGTGGAACGTGGTTTTAGGCTTATTCCAGTTGTTTGTGTCAATCTACAAACTGAAAGAAGAAAACTTCCTGCAAACGAAGTCATATAGTTAATGGAATAAAAATCACTTTAATT
Source organism: Eurypyga helias (assembly GCF_000690775.1). NCBI lineage: Eukaryota > Metazoa > Chordata > Aves > Eurypygiformes > Eurypygidae > Eurypyga > Eurypyga helias. The sequence continues at coordinate 12,580 of NW_010254949.1, read as the reverse complement.
GCTCACAGGTCAAAATATTTCATCATCACTGTGTCCATCACACATCCAGCATTTTGTTCATTGGTTTTAGGCTTATTCCAGTTGTTTGTGTCAATCTACAAACTGAAAGAAGAAAACTTCCTGCAAACGAAGTCATATAGTTAATGGAATAAAAATCACTTTAATTGCTCACAGGTCAAAATATTTCATCATCACTGCTGTTTTGTCCATCACACATCCAGCAGTTTGTTCATATGCTTAAATCCTTGGTTTTGACCTGTACAGGGTAGATGCTGTCTTAGTAAAAAACACTGTAAAAATGAGATTATTTCTTCACATACAGTGGAAATAATAAGCAGTGAGGGATAATAAGGTGTGTTTTCCTGCACTGCTGTATTTTCACATATTTAGAACCACATTTAACATTTTGAGCTTGATGTGAAATCATGTAAACCTCAAAATATGGGAAATCTGAATCAACTGGGGGTAGCAATGCAGAGAGATCTTTTGGCTAAACAGTAAAATACTGTGTCTTCAGAGTAGACGTTTTGTGTTGAAGTATAGGTCCTCATGAACAGCGTTGGGTTTGTGGAATCGCAGTCATCAGGATGATGAAATAGTTGAATACTGTTCAGAGCTTTTTTTTTTTTTAGTACAAATTTGGATGAAGGGGTAGAACAGGGAAAACCTGGACTTGTGCCAAAAGGTACACATGCATTTCTGGCTCTGAAGAATGGTTGGACACACCAGTCCTCGCTGAACACCCAAAGGCTTTTGCTGGGCAGTGGAAAGGTGATGCTTGTTTTTGTTTTTTAAACAGGGACTGTTTACTCACTTAAGCACGCTGTGGGAAGGTAACTTTGATGATTTACATTGCTGATGTACTTCCCAGGCCACTGATTTGCTTATGTTAGTGAGATGATGTTTATCATCTTCCCCTTCAAGTTGTTGTTTTTCTCCTTGGTGTTTACACCCTTCAAACATGTGGGGAATGTTTTGTGTTCTTTTCTTGGCTGTCACAGTGTCAGTCCAACCAAATGCTCATCTTCATTCCATTTCCCTGACTGTCTTCCAAGTTGTCGTCGTTATTTCCAGTGGAAAAAAATCAAACTCTGTAAACAAGCTGATGCTATGTTGATACGATGCCTTGTTTTTCATATAGAATTGGAAAGCAAGCTTGCAAAGGATTTGCGACATACTACCACCGTTAGAGAACTGTAATGCAGAGAGACATCGATGTTTACTCTGTATTCTTTTCAGGCTGTTTTTATCAGAGAAGGCAAATTGTATTTTTCAAATGTGAGTCTGGCAAGAAATAGGCCAGCGTTGCAGTGTCTTCTCTGTTCTTTGTCCATTAAATGGGATTCTTGCAGTTCTCATGAGGATCAAATAGTCTTATAAATCTTAAAGGCGAGTTTCTATCCAAGAGCAACCACTTCACTGCCTTAGGATAGGAAGGAAAAATCCAGAATAGCTTTGACAAAGTCTGAGACTTTAAAATTGTTCCCTCACTTCCAAGTTACCGCTATCCAAGCCATTTTTTTCAGGGATGCTAGGACAGCTTGAGAAGGTTTTGCTTTGCAGATTCAAGCTTTAAATACTTCCTTGAGAAAAGGTTTGTCGAAGGGCTGCTTGAGTGGTTCTTAGGAAAATCTGGACCGTGAGGTGAATTACGCCAGGATGTCCCCAAGTCCCAGATGTGAAAGATCTCTTGGGGTACGCCAGACTCCTCAGCAGTCTCTCAGCAAATGTCACACTGCTGGCAGACAGCAAACATGCAGTAAAATGTCCCAGTGAACCATAATAAAGATGATAAAGCAGCTTTGTTCTGGAAGACTGTGTTGAAATCTGTTCCTCTTAGAAATGGTTTTGATTTTTAATTCCATCATATGCTATGCTGCTTATCGTGGGCTTTTTGGTTTTGCCAGCAGAAATTTGCTCATTCCTCTTTGGGTTGTTTTGTTGTTGTTGGGGTTGTTGTTTTTTTTTTTTTTTTTAACATTTCTGTACTGCAATTCAAATAATGTGGGATTAGTTTAGCCCACCTAAAGCATATTTTCCAGAGAGAAGAACTGGAAGTCATGTTTAAAATATTTCGCTTTCATAATATCCAGATGTGTCTAGACTTCCTTTGTTTGTCAATTGTGATGATGACATCTCAGTTTCCTTCTTTTCCTTTCAGTTTATGTTCTTCACAATTGACTGTTTCAGAGTCTAAACTGTGGCTTAGTCCTCCCTGTAAAGTGTGACACCGGGACACGATCAGGTTCCCCTCAGCATCTGTTTTGAATTGAGGTTGTGCTCTCTCCTCATAGAAGAGCTATTGTGAAGTGTGTGTGTGTGACATTTTCATCCTGTCGGATTCCCATTTCTAAGCGTTGTGCAATACTCCAGTTGGGCGTTGGATGGAAGAGGGCTGGTCAACAACTTCTCAAAACACTTTCCTACCAAAAAGTACTCGTTTGTGTAACTCTAACCGTTAGTGGGAGCTTATCACTTGCATGATTTTTTAAAAATTTCAATAGTGCATTGCTTGATTTTGAAAGCATCTTGTGAACTAGTGTCTAATGTAACAATATCCTGTGTGTTTGCTTTGAAGATATTAGGATGTTTCTGAAATTCGGAGTTCCAATGAAAAGTAGGAATCAGATTCAAGTTTGAGATGAGAAAATGTTTAGGTAGGGGTGTATGTGTGTATTCTTGAGAATGTGAAGTCTAGGATTCAGTACTGTCTAGTAGGAATGTGGTCATAATTGCACTTTTAATAATCTTAAAATGATGCTCTTCATCTTCTCAAGAGCTGTTATGCATATCTGAGCTTGTACATGGATTTGGCAGTAAATCACACACAAAGATTTATTGCTATGTATCGACTTAAAGTGATCACCATGATAAATGTCTACTTCTTTGTTTACCCTGTTGATTTAAAATACTATATAAAACTTGTCTCTGTAATACTGTGCAGGAGCTGCCATCTGACAGCTCTATTTTGTTTTTTCCCCCCCCCTATCAGTTTCTCATATTCTAGATGCAAAGAGCTGGTTGCAAAGTTTTCTTCAGACTTTGAATTCTTGTGTCATTTCTGTGTGACTGCACAGTAGCTGTAGGCCATGGATGTATAGCGTCAGTGATGCGTTGGTCAATACATCCATTTGTCCCCCTGACAAAAATAGATTTCTTCAGAGGTGGTTTCATCCTGGCTATATGATGGCTTGGGGATTGAAAAGATTATAATCAGGCCCTAAAGTTACCACTCAGGTTGTGGTTTCCAGTTCTTTTTCTGTCCTCATACTCTGGTTACATCTTGCTGAAGTAGTGGTCCTGAGCAACCGTCACTGGGAGAGTTGGGTGCTTCTCTTGAATGCCATTTTCAGAGCCCTCCTACAAAATAGTTGATAAATGTTTCAGGGCTGCAAAACCAAGTAAAATTGAAAGGTTACGTCTGTACTGCTTTGTTTGATCTGTTTTTCCTCCTCTGCATTGCTTTTCAGTGAAAATGTCTTCACAGGATCCTCTGATGTTGCCCTCTGTCACGCTGTTTTCTGCAAAGATTTGTGTACCTGTGGCTGTGGTGGGTATTGTCAGCCTTGTTACAGTACCAGCAAATCAAAATGCCTTCTTGGTACAGCAGGCAGATCTTTTTTGGTTGCCAAAAATGTGCATTCTTAGCTCATTATCCTAATTGGAAAAAACGAACCATTTCGTACGGACAGGAGCATTTCTTACCCTGCTGTTTACAGTGCACAGGTCTGTTCGGGAAGGGGAGGGACAGTAGGTGGAAACTGGTTTTGGCTTCTCCGCTGCTGTTTTGAGGGGCAAGTGCAGTTTTCCATGACTGCCTTGGCCCTATCTCCTGTGCATTTCTCAACTGTTGAACCAGGTGTAGAGCTGTTGGAGGCTCAGCCCAGCTGTGCCAGTGTTATGCTTGGATCACCCCTAAGGGGGTTTGTTCAGGAAAAGCTGCGTGACTGAGCTGGGTGACAGTAGTAGGAACTAAATCATTGCCTAGTAAATTCCTGTGAATGTATTTCGCTTGTCCCAAAATATTTACAAAGGGAATGTTCATTTACCGATTTTGAGCAGAAGGAAGTAAATTGAGGTGAAAAAGCCCTGTCTAAGGAGGGAGTGGCGTGAAAGGAGATGGTTTTAAATCAATTGTTTTAACTTTGGCATTCCTCCTCACCTGCCGGTTTTTGGATCCAGAAAATGGACCCAGGCCTCTTTCCCATTCATTAGTTATTCAGAACGAGAAGCTCCGCAGGTTGGTCAAGAAGCTTTAAAAAGAACAATGTGGATTGTTGCACGTGAAATTTTTCAATGATTTGCTTAGTGAGTGACAGTAAAGGACATGTCAGGTTTTTTTAAAAAAGTAAAGCTATTTACTGGATCTCGTCCCATTCTGTGGAAGGGAAATGTTGGTTGGTGTCATTGTTAGGGATAACTTTGTGATCTACACTGATCTGATAATAGTGGTGAAAATTAAGTAGTTCTCTTGGTGATTCAGATCTACATATCTTGCACTTAGCTCTAAAACTGTTTGGATTCTTCAGCCAGTCACAGTAATTAATAATTTTGAAAAATACGGGCTGTACAGGATTTTGGCTGCTCAGACACTAAAGACTCTCATCTTCTCAGTTTTGGTGAAAGGTTAGCCAGATCCTTAACTTGTTACTGGGGAGGGAGTGGATCTCAAGATCAGAGGGGTGGTATGTCTCAAGAACTTGTTTCTCTTTAAGATTTTGCCAGGGATTTATTCCTGTCTTGCCAACCAGTAAAGCATCTTGTGCAGTTGCGAGCTACAAATACCTGTGTGTAATTCGTTGTCTGAGCTATGAATTTGTAGAGGGGCAAACCTGAGAAAGTGAAGTGATTGACCTTGTTTTGATTGATGCCAGTTCCTTGTGAAAATTAATTTATCTAATATGTATGATTGAAACAAGTTACAGGTTAAGTGAGCTGTATTTCCGGCATAAACAATGACATTGGACTGGATAATTAATTAACAAACTTAGCTGTTGCACGCATCTTAATCTGGCCAACCTGAAGATGTTACTTGGTAGACATGCCATTTTGAAGTACAGTTCTGACCCCATCTGACGCCGCCATCATCCCTGATTGGGTTTTATTGTTCCTTTTTTATTTTATCCATTGCAAAGTGTGTAGGGCTGAGCATTGCTTTTTAATGCACTTGTAAGTTGTAGTTTGCACTTGCTTTATAGACCACAGAATGTTATAAAGTTCGTGTGTCTGTTTAAAACCAGAGTATCTGAGATGTAAAACAATAACTTTTTGACCATTAGTGAAAATTTTACCTGTAGTGTAACTCATACTACTCTTGAAACCATTTCGTGAAAACTCAACTTAGAACAACTTTCTCCCTCCACCCCAAAAGGCCAAAGCTTACCTGGGCTTAAATTGAATTTCACTTCTCTTGGTACCCTGCACGCTAGCTGTCGTCACAGGGTTTGTATGTTTGCTGGCACATGCACAAGCTCGAGTTCCCTTTGCAGCAGTTGATGTGCTGTCGGTTGGACCGGTAAATACCGGCGGTGAAGACAGATACACCACTGGTAGGGCAGTGCTCTACTTGTGTTCAGTACTACAGATGATGGAGGAGTGGAATAAAACCCAAACAGATTTCTGGTTTTCTTGTTCTGAAGCCAGCCAATACTCGTTGTACTTGCCTTCTTCATAGCAAATTTATTTCAGAACATGTTCTTAATAGAGATAGTTGCAAAACCCCACATTCCCTGCACCTCAAGAAAATACAGTCTGGTGGAAATGATGAGCTTTGGTGAAGGTTCCAGCTGAATTTATTTGTATCTGTTTTGCAATTGGAGTTGCATGAAAAGGAGGGAAAGTTGACAATGCCCAGACAACTTTTCAACAGTACTAGAACTGAAGGATTTTGGAAATAAATCATAGAATCACAGAATGGTTTGGGTTGGAAGGGACCTTAAAGACCATCCAGTCCCACCCTCCTGCCATGGGCAGGGACACCTTCCACTAGACCAGGTTGCTCCAAGCCTCATCCAGCCTGGCCTTGGCCACTTCCAGGGATGGGGCATCCACAGCTTCTCGGGGCAACCTGTCCCAGTGCCTCCCACCCTCTGCGGGAAGAACTTCTTCCTGATATCTACTCTAAACCTCCCTGCTTTCAATTTAAACCCGTATGCAAATCTATGCAACTTCTTCAGTAGCTATACAAGGTCTGTATCAGTGTGAAATATCTGTATGGCTAGATCAGTGATACCGGCTGTACTGCATGTTTTAATCCTGTTAATAGTCCCAGTGAAGTGTACGTATGCCTAATAAGAAATATTTGATTCTTTTTGAATACCAAAGTGTGTGTCTGCTTGGAAATGCAGTGGTAATGGTTGAACTTTGAGGTTATTCACAAAAGTTTTGTGGCACTTTAGTCAGAAGTAGCTGCTATTTTGGACAAGTTGTGAACATAAGATGTTTAATGACTAAAGCATCAACTTGTAGCTTGAATAGACGATTTTCTGAATAATCAGCAAGTACTAGAGAAAGTTAGCACATGAAAAATTTATATGCTACTCCCACGTGTCAAAACTGCTTTCTGCAGAGCTCACAGATCAAACTAATTCCTATCAACTGATGTACCAAAGGATGGAGCTTTAGAGGGAGAATTCATTCACCATTAAACAACTTCTGATGTGTAGAAACATTTTCAGAATGGGGAAAAAAACTGGGAAGCTGGGATTTAAGCGTGTGCTTTTAATGTTTTGGATTCAGCCAATGTTATGTTAATATCTGAAGACAAACTAAACAATGAGGAAGCTAAACTTGTGTTTGCTGCCTGCAACACCAATTAGAAGAACAAAGCCACCTACACGTGGTGGAGGGAATGGCTGCTTCTTACAGTGATAACCAAAAGTTTTATTAGCAGTGGACATGCAGAAATGCTCTTTCTATACTGTGACTATTCAGATAATAAAATGAGCAAGGTTTATATGCTGGTGGCTGAGATTAAGAACTGCAGGTGCTTGTGCTTTCAAGTTCTGTCTCATCTAAGTATCTTGTAGGCTTTGGTCTGTCTTGGAGGTGTTGGGAAAATGATGGATTTAGTCCTTTGGTCTTGGATTTCCTGGGGCTGCCAGTACTGAGAGGTGTGCATTCTTTAGCCTTTTGTCCAATTTCCTCCCTTTGATGTGGAGATCAGGCTTCCATTGAAAGCAGAGGTTGTCCAGATACATGACACGTGAACATCTGACTTTATTTGAGGGTACGCGAAAGGCTTGTATTACTTTCTTTAAACATTTCTGTCTTGTAATATCATTCTCAATCACGCTATGAAATGAAATCATAGAAGTTACTGCCTAGATTACCCGTGTGTTGTAGAACGCTTAATGCTTGGGGTACAGCATCTTTCAAGGTCTAGCTGAGATTTCAGCTGCATTGTCTTCCATATCTTTGGAAAAAACCCTTCATCTGCATCTAATTTAGCAGAGAGCTGGAATGCCGGAAACACGTTTTTCATCCTGATGAAATACAACCGCAAGTACTCAGTGGGTGAAATCGTCAAATTGGAGTTGTTCCTCTATTTGTGTAAAGCAGAGAGGATTTCCAAGTTTTAGCTGCTTTTGTCTATTTGTAGGTTACGGTCCGTACCTCTTTGGTGTGGCCTGAGTCTAGAGGGCTGCAATGAGCCAGTTCTGAAGTCATCGGGTCGGCCGTGGTTTGGTTTAGCTCTTGGGCTAGAGCAGCCCTGCTGCTGCTTAGCTCTTGCTGGATGTATTTTTGTGATGATCTGAAGTCCTTAATGAGCAGGCTGCTCCTGTGGCTTTCTCACACTTATGAACAAAAGACACTCGGTGATGTTGGGTATCTCAGCATCTTGTGCTTAGACTCTCCAGCTAGCTTTGATGCAGAAGGTAGGTAGATGATACTGCTCTATTACAATGCGTAGTCACAAATAGCAACTGAATGAATAATTTTATTTTTGTGTCACTGAAGCAGGTGTCAAATTTTGTCACCCTAAGGGCAAAGTGAGTTGGTGCTTGTAAGCATTGGTGCGTTTTGTATGTATTTCACCCAGATTCCTCTATCAGCTTATTGCCAGGGAAGCTGGATGCCTTCCACAGTCAGTCAGTCTAACCTCTGTTAGCTGTGCTTGATTGTTTTCTCTGTCAATTTTGAAAATTTTAGCATATAAAGCTATTTTTTATATCTCTAAAACTTCCAGGGCATCTGACTGGTTTGTTTTGGGAAATGGAAGGTCAAAGAATTGGTTTTGATGATTCTTGCTGTGTATGCTAGCAGTTCTGAAGCGGCATCAGCAGTCTTACGCCTTCTGAAAGACTAAGGCCTTAGCAATAGTTGAAAAAGTGTAGAATTAGAAAAGCTTTTACAGAGCTGATGTAAAAGCAAACTCCAGTCACAAGACAATAATCATGGCATCTGTTCCGCAAAGTCCCTAAGTACAAAGATCTTTATGTTTCTTAGAAAACCCAATTGTTGCTGCAATGTCATCAATTAATTACTGTTTTTCTTAAAAAGTTGACTATATTTTTCCATTTGTAAAGATTGAAATATTGTCTTGAGAACCATTGTTTCTATTGGAAGATAAACTGAAAAATCTTACTCTGCATCTGTTCTAATTAAACTCAGTTTCTAAATTTAGGTAAGTGATGAACCAAGCTGGTACCAAGTAAACAACTTTGAGCAAAAATTACTTCCTTTGGGCTTGATATCTAGAATTGTTACCTTCCAATGTGGAAGAACAGAGTCAACTTTCAAATCATTATCAAGAGTAGATGAAAAATTAAGAGCGTCATTAAGGCTGCACATGCAGAGAAGAACAAAGTCACCTATGAAGTTACTAGAAGAATAGATTAATTGCCTTACATTGGCTGTTCTGCAGTGTTTGTTCTAAAAGTTAGTTGTAAGTATAATTCTTTGGGAGAAACGGTATATAACTGATAGTTTTAAAATAATCAAAGTTGCAGTTCTAGTTTTTACCCAGCTCTTTGTCACCGGTTTGCATATGGAATAAACTGTGGTGCTGATTACTGTATTTCTCTTGACAGTCACCTTACGGAATCCATCCTTTCCAGAATGCACCTTATTCTGCAAAAATAAATCCTGAAGCAATCTGTGCTTAGGCAAGTAAGGAAAGGCTTGAATTTGTGAGGCATTGATTTAAACTTTTGTTGTTTTCCTGCACTGATAAAACATGTGGCTTTTGAAATGCAGGGTGGTGATGGTACAGGTTATAGATAATCTGAAAATTACAAGTGAGGGAAAAAAGCTGTCCTTCCCTTCTTTCTAAAAATAAATGGTTTTGAAATTACTATTTTGACACCTGCTGTAGATGGCAGAAGAAAATAATTATTCTGTGAAAGGAATTTTATTTTGTCCTGTTTTCCTTAACCTGTAGCTACCAAAAAGAAGGGAAAGATAAGAAGACTCACATATGCATTACTCAGGGCTACTTAAACTCCTGGAAAAGCAAAACTGCCGGAACATGAGGATGAATTGGTCCTTGAACAAAGCTTGAAACTGGATGTGGTAACTACCGTGTACAAGCTGCATGAAATGCAAGAAAGGAAATAACCAGTTCAGCTAATAACAAGGGCAAAAGGTAGAAGTTCTTGTAAAATAGCACTTGGGAATCCTGTCATCTCTCTTCAAGAGGACAGTAGTGTATAGGAGATACAGTTCATATTTAAGTGCAAGGATATTCATTACATTATATTTCTGTTACTCCTTTCTCTCTTTTTTTTTGTCTCTTCAAGTCCTGGATTGGAGTATGAATTAGGTCAGTGCAATTCTATTTTCTATCCTTTTAAAATGTGAATCCTTGTTCATATCATTTGCATTAGGATGAAGCTTCCTTGATTTTTGTTGTTATGGGCATTGCATAGCAAGTATGTCCCTCCCAGCTTTACGGTGACTTTATTAGGCTGGGAAGGCCCTGTTCGTTCTGATGTGGCAGTGATGTTCTGTGTGTGTAGGAAGGCTTTTCTGTTGTATTTCCTTCTTTACTCCATTGTTCTGTGTTGTTTACTGATTTACGTTGGCTGTCTGATTGTATGTATCATAGAGCTGTTGTGGTTTCCCATCTCATGATAACAGTTTTTGATAGACTGGTGTCAGCAAGGGGATGAAGAGCCAAAAGGAGAGTCACTGGGAGAGGAATGCCTGTTTGTCATGTTACATGAAACTGCTTTTTCACCTGAGGTGCAAAAGGGAGAGTAGCCTGCGTGAAGAGCAAAAATGTACTTTCCTGCTAGTCAGGAGCAGCCTAACCCCGTGCAGCCACAGAGCATTGCAAGAGCCCCTGGCACAGCAAAATGAGCTGGTGATCCTAGGCCTCAAACCATGCTGGCTTGGCAAGTCTGCTGTTAGCTGGTATCTGTAATAGCTACTTGACCATGGTTACTTTCTCCTGACATGGCATTTATTGCTTCTGACAGCATGCTGCAAATGGGAACGAATTGTATTCAGCCACAACTGAGGATGTAGTGCGGAGGGCAGCAGGGAGCGGGGACAGGGATGACATGATGTTATTAGCTGGCTGAGCAAAGTAGTAAGTGGTTTACAGAGATTGTCTTGACGTTAAGAGTGCGGTGTTATGTAACTTGGTCTCCAAGCATCTCGATGTGTTAGCGTCGTGACTGGTGGCTTTCGGCAACTCCCCAAGAACCGAATATCCTTCCAAGAGTTATCCTAGCATGGTTGTTTCCTTGTTGATGTGTTGCAGTCAGCAACTATTTCAAAAGATGAAAAGTGTGATGAGTAAGGAAAATCAAATACCTATCTTGGTGATAAGGTGGCATTCCTTTCAGAGCTAGTACTGAAAACATTGCAGAATTAAGCACCAGGTGTTTTAGTACAGGTGTGATAGGTGTGAAGAAAAGGAGGCCTGTGTTAGTGAGGAAGAAACCTGCTTTGTTTAATACAGCACTGTATTAAACTCTGCTCTCTGGCAGAGCTACAGAGATCACCCAAATCCAGGTCTGCGTATACTCCCCGCGACTTCATGCTGTAGGGGATGAGCTCAGTTAAAATGACTGGTTACATGAGTAACACTCAAGTAAATTCTGCACATTCAGGTTTGTAAGAAGAGAAGCCTCAACACTGAGGGTTTTTTTTCCCCTTCACGCACGAACGAGAAAAATCTGTTCATGGGGTTCATGTTTGAAGGTGTGCTTCTCCAAGGCAGTGGTTGCAGGCTTGTGAAATCACAGCCATTTGGATGGGAAGAAAAAGAAAAGAGAAAGAAGAGCAGCAATGCGGAGCGATGATGTCCATATGGAGAGATGGGCTGTTTTTGTGGGGAGGGGGATAAAGCTTCTCTCTTGCTTTGGCTGCAGCAATGTGAAATAGTGAGGCCCTCTGAATGTCGGTGACAGCCTCCTTTGCCTTGGGCATGCTCGTATTCTGCTCTGCAGACAGCGACTGACATAAAACACAGGCTCTCCCTGTAATAAAGGCACTTCAGAAAAGGAGGTAGATCTTGCTCATTTGTTCTCAGCATTACTTTATGCTGTTAATGAGCTCTGTCACTCACAGCAGGAGGAATTTATGTTCTCAGAATACCTTGCTTCTGTTGAAGTAGATGCTGAGTAAGTTGAACTTTGTAAACAAGAACATGCTTAGCACAGTTCCTAAGTGGCTGCAGGCTGTTTCTCTTCTGCTTTTGGTCTGTTTCTCTGAGGTGTTAGTTCTAGTTAATGCAGCTGTCTCTTTTTGTAATCTGCTTAAAACTTGGAGAGGGCCTGATGTTGCTTTACTACTAGCTGGTGCTTTTTTTTTTTTTTTAAAGTAAGCCAAACAAGGCATGTTTACCTAAAGTTTTGTGTAGGCAGGTAACACGTGCACGTCTCCTGTTTCACTTACTGGGTGAACAACTTAATTGGGTTTTCACTACTTTTTTTGCTTTGTGGAGAAACGGCAGCAAAAGATGTTGACATGGTTTTAGCTAAATTTCAGGGTGCTGAAGATAACCAGTTGCTTGCTAAAGTGCTGTTGATTTCCACTCTGCTTCTCGTAGCAGACGAGTGTGAGAAGGAAGGCTACCCATCATGGCAGCATGCAGTTATGTGCTATGATGTGCAGATTTCAAATGCATTATATGTAATGATCAGAAAGACACATGTGAACACCGAGTGCTTTTAAAGAAGGTCTGTCCACCTTTTAACTGTGGGTTATAGTAACAGCCTGAAGACTGTGGGTACAGTACGATAGACAGTTGCATCTTTGGTTTTAATGGTTCCTTCAGTACAAGCTTGAAGAGTAAGTATTAGCACAGATTGACCTTTTATGTAAAAGGACCACATGAATTTATACTGTTCCTCCATATGAATTAATTTCAGAGTCAAGGTGTCGTGTCTTGCTGCTAGCTTAGAAATTTGGGGACAGTATTTGCTTAGAACTTTACTGGAAGGGGCAGCGTCACAATGGTTTTATTCATGTAGGAGAGCCTAAATTTTCATTTACTAAAACAATTTAGATGGCATAACGTACTCACAACTGCTTTCTGAAACACATAGGAAGGATTATGGACTATTTTTCTGATGCAAACCTAGTTTTAAAAAACTGAAATGTTAATTTATAGAATCATAGAATGGTT
>NW_010254948.1:3043-9065 GCF_000690775.1 Eurypyga helias | reverse complement strand
TTTTTTTTTTTTTTTCACTCTGATTTTCACTGATGATGCATTAATTTGGTTTTCCCCAAGCTGAGCCTGCTTTGCCCATGACGATAACTGTTGACTCTCCCTGTCCTTATCTCTATCCATGAGCCTTCCATCATACTCTCTCTCCCCTGCCCAGCTGAGGAGGGAAGGGATGGAGGGGCTTTGGGTGGGCACCTGCCCTCCGGCCAGGGTCAGCCCACTGCAGGTTTGAAAGCTCTAGTGTTGATGATTTATTATCAGAAGAAGGAGCTTCCTGTAGGTGAACCCCCTCTTCAAACCCGTGGGAGATAATACACACTAGGTTTGTTCGCTGTGACTCAGTTTTAAAACTTACAAACCCTCCTGAACAGGGGAAGGTACTTCTGCAACAAGATGTTGTCGTTAACTTTACACGGTCTTTGTTCAGAACTGATTTTTCTGACATGCCTTTGTACTTCAATTTTTAGGTCGTCTGTAGCTTAATTAGTGCTAATTTGTTTTGTGATTGGCAGATCCCTTCATAAAATAGAACTAAACGTGTTAGCACAAGTACAAGATAAGTATGCAACTGGTTCTTATCTGCCTTGTGACGCTTATTCTAGAATACCTTGAGCAAATCAGGAAACCCTTACGGCTGTCAGTGACATCGTTTGAAAACCTGGCAGTGTTTAGGGGTTGGTTTGGTTGGTTTATTCCTTATTTAAAGTGGAAACTATACATCTGAGATTTAGGGGAGCCGAATGCCTATTAACATCAGGTGTTAATATAGTTAGCAGTGGCCAAAAATCCTCTTACTTCTCGATTGTGATATTTGGAAGTTGGTTTGAGTTTATGACACTGAAGTTGGGAGTCTTTGTTGGCTCTCACTGGTTACATCTGCATGTGTGTGTTTTTAAACGTATAGAGTTAGACACCGAAAGACGATTGCTCGTTAGCAATTGTCTGGGGGTAAGTATTTTTTTTCTCCTCTAAGTGTATGTATTGTGGTGGGTCATTCTGTAGATACCTCTACATAAATTGTGTTTTCTTCTTGCAGTCAAAGCTGGAGGTATGAGAGTGTCTAAAAAACAAGAAAATGGACCTGTTGAGAGAAACACTAAACCTCCAGGGAGAGAAAAGACAAGGTACTGCACTGCAGGGCCTGTTCAGCCCTGCCCTGGAGTTCAAGTGGGTGTGTGATGGGCCGAAGGCTGAACACAAAGACAGCTCTTAAATTCCAAAGAGTTTAATTCTTGATGTAACCTGTGCGCTGTATAAATAAAAGGCAACTTTGAGGTAATCATTTGCTTCAAAACAAAAAACCCCAACCTTCAAAACCTGCGTACGGTGCCTTGCGGTGAAAGACAAAGGCTGAGTCTCTATCGTCATGGAGCAGAAGTCAGCAGAGATGTGTTGCCTACCCTGTACCTGATAAAGTAATCATGGAGTGGTTGGGATGGGAAGGGATATTAAATCCCACCCCCTGCCATGGGCAGGGACACCTTCCATAGCCTGAGAGTGTCCAAGCCTCATCCAGCCTGGCCTTGGACACTCCCAGGGATGGGGCATCCACAGCTTCTCTGGGTGACCTGTCCCAGTGCCTCCCCACCCTCTGCGGGAAGAATTCCTTCCTGATGTCCCATCACAATCTGGACACAGAAGTGCTCCGGGTGACTTTGCTCTGATTTCCACTTGTTTTCCCACGCTGAGATCTCAGTTGCCTGTATGACTTTTGATGGAGAGGTTTCCCTCTGGTGTTCCCGGGCATCTTTTGCTGCTGGCAAGAGGCCGCCTTTTCCAGGGGAATGTCTGTGTGTACGTTGCAGTCACAGTACAAGTGTCTGACCCTCGCTACAAGGTACCGCAGTCGATAACATCCTGGTGACGTAGGTTCTTTTGCCAGGAGTCAACAGGAAAGGTTGTGACTGACAGCTGAAGTCAGGTTTTGGACCAAGGTGTGATGTTATTTTCTGCCTCTAAAATGTTGTAGTCAGCTGGATAACTTGTAAGTTAGCTGGGTTTAGCCAGGTTTATGCTGACAGTGATGCTCTGCAGGGTACAGAAATTACCACTGTGGGTTTTTCCTTGCGTTTTCACTCCACGCTGACCTGGAGGACCTTAAGGTAAAGTAAAATTGTATGTTACAAAATAACACCAACTTCTTTCCTGCTCACAGTTCCTTGCATGAGATCCGTGGTTACTCTGCGTGGCACACGCGTTGGTGGGCCTGGGGATTTTGTGGTCAGGTTGCAGGCAGAGAACTCCGTAGGTCAGTAGCTGTCATGTACAGACTCTTTGCCTCCCATTTCTGATTCAGGTGAGATTACCTGATCGGGTTGAAGTCATCGTCAGCTTAACGTTGCTGCTCAGAGCTGCGCTGGCCTCGGCAGGGGTGGTGCTTTGAGACTGAGTGCTGAAGCAGCAGGCTTGCTCTAAAGGAGCTGTGTCGTACATGGCGTGACAGAGCGTCACGCTCGTAGCTAGCTGCCTGCCCCACGGTTTTCTGACAACACGTTACGCTTCCCTGTACCTCGTTAGTTAAGAGGAATGGTTCAGAGTTTGGAGTGTTCTTGGGGTTTGTTGTTGTTTAATTCCTTGGCTTGGGGTTGGTTTTTTTGTGTTCTGGAGTTGGAAGGATTTTATTTTCATGGATTGCCAGTTGTCTCTGTGGCTTTTTGCTGCTTTCTTTTCTGTGGTTGCCTGGTGGCATAACCAGATCTTGAATAGGTTGTATTTGTCAGTGTGGCAAACTGCATTGATGGCTAAATTGAAATTTCAGTAGGAAATGTGTCTTGCTGGACCTACAGAATCGTTAGCTCAAAAAGCAGATGCTGCTTTAGTTGGTCACGTTTAAGGTGTCTGGTTCCATGTGGAAGGGTGACAATGATTTGTCTCTACTCCACTGTAAGGTACAGAGCTGCCTGCAAACAGTGGTGTCGTCAGAAGAATGTGCACGTTCCACACTCCCTGTTGCTGAACTAAATCAATTCGTATCCACAGGTTGTTTATTTGTGGAATACTGGTAAAATGAATATGAAGAAAATGGGATAATCTTATGCTAAGAGTTTTTGTGTGACAAGTTGCTGCACTCAAAGGAAACTCCCAGAAAGCAGAGGGTGAACTTTTTTCATGGGTCTGGATTGGAATTGAGAAAATTATCAAGTCAGATTTTGTAGTTCTGGAGATCAGTGCTCAGGGATTGTGAAGCTACGCCACAGTGTACAAAAAAAAAAAATCCCTTTTGAGATATTTAAGGATATTTTATGTAGGTATTTTTTATGTAACACTATAAATAAATCAGCAACACAGACTGTGCATTATTCTGTTCTGAGGCAGCATGCCGGTTTTTGTCCTATGGCCTTTAATGTGATTAAAGGATTTGGCTCCAAAACGTCAATTTCTATTACAGAATGTTTGGTATTAAAGCTGGGAAATGGAATCAGCGAGTGTTTCTGTGAGATGGAAATGCCAAATACCTTCTTCTTTCGTTTTGCAGTGCTATTGCTGGTTTTCCACGCCCTCGGAACATGGGTGCCTTGGTAGCAGAAGTGCTGAGCAAAGTAAGTACCTCTGGAAGAACAAGGTGCAGACTTGCCAGGGCTTCTCTCTAAAGGTAAGCATAAATCAGAAAGTGAATTCTCCTCCAGCTGCTGTTGTCTGATGTTGGTAGGTTTGTCATCTACTGCTCTCGTTCTCAAGATGAGCTGTTTCTTTAGCGTTTGTGTGGCTAAAATGCTTCCAATACTGTTTCACTACCATTTTAGATGACTTTCATGTGATGGAATTCAGGAAGGGAATAGGAGAAAAGCTGTATTCTATCACAGCTTTTTTTTTTTCTCACTTTAATGTTACAGATGAGCCACAAAATTCATGCAGCAGCGTTACGAGTGGCTCACCAGAAGCCACACCCGGCCTTGGAGAAGTTCATAGTGCCTAAAAGAATGTACATTATTCAACAGCCGCGGAAATGTTGATACTCCTTAAAATGCTCGTGTACTTAACGGGAGTTTCTGTGCTACACAGCACCTCGCACACTGTGGTGAAAGGATCAGTACCTATGTGCCTTGTACCTCCCTGTGCTGCTGTCACTGCCAATAAAACACTTGGTAAGAAGTTACTGGATGTACGGGGGTTTTGTTACACATCCTGGGTTCTGCCTGATGTGGTTTTACTGGCAAGCAGTAATTACGCCGTGCCAGGAGTCCACCAGCTGCACGTGGTATGAGTTCTGAGTGGAGCGATGGAAACAGTCAGCCCTTGGTTCAGCTGCTTGTGTTCAACGGCAGCAAAGCTGAAGGGAATGTGATCCTAAGAAGGCAGGTCCTGGCTGGAAGGGGTGTTCCCCAGGGGTTTGATACATCCCAGAGAATGTTCTCAAACTTTCTGGAGAGTCAGATGGCCTGACACTTGACCTCAGTCCTTGGTCGGGCTCTGTTTCCCTTTAGGCCAGGTGTTCATGTGAATGTGTGCCTTAGGCTTGTGGCATAATAAGGAACTTCAGAAAGTCCTGGGAAAGACTTCCATCAGTCCGGAAGTACGTTTTCCTTGTATTTCCTTGTGTGAGGAAGTCGGCCCCTCTGCTGGGATCCTGATGGAGAGGACCAGTGGAAGCAGCCTGCTTGTGGGAACCCCTGGGGGTTGGCGAGGGGGGGCTGCACCTGGCTTGGGGCTGAGCCTCAGGAGCCTGGGGCAGGTGGGAGGCAGGAGTCGAGGTGCAGATGCAGAGATGGGAAGGTGGAGTTCAAGGCTGGTAGGGTCTGAGGGCTCCAGCTTAATAATGGGGAGGAGCAGCTGTGAATACAAGTACAGAGACTGTCCTTGGGCCTTGCCTGCTTATGCTGTCAGCAAAAGCCACTGGAAACAGTCCTGCCCGGTGCAGAGGGTAACACTCCTACTGCTGCTCGCCGATGGGGTAGCTCAGCTGACTTCTTCCTCTGAATTTAACTGTCGTCGAGGAATCCAAACAGACTTAATCAGTATGAAAGATGAGGCTCAAGAATGTTCATCTGGTCAATGAGGCTTGTTTTTAGAGTGTGCTTTCCATGTGGCTGCGGTGGGGGTCTGTTACGAACATGCAAAACACGCTCCCCCTGAAGAGAGGTGTCGCAGGTGGGTTAGCCGGCACCCGTGTTAGCCCTGACGTGAACCTCTGCTTCGTTCCAGCCATCCATAAAATGTAAACAGCGTTACATGTGCATGAAAGATTAAATTACCATCGCAGGAGGAGGCAATTAGTGGTACGTGCAATAAGTCATTTGGTCATACAAGTAGGAAAACTAAAATACTGCTGCTCCTATGAAGGCTGTTTTCTCTCCCCGTTGCTTACAGACTGGTAGCTACTGTAACCCACCGTCGCTGCGGTCCGGGACACCAGCAGCAACATACTTGATGGGTATGGAAGTTGTAGGTGTGGGGTTTGGAGAACAGCTGGTTCTGTTGTACAGCGTCTGTAGCACGCTTGCCGCTCCCCGGACGGTTGTGTGTGACGAGTATCCGTGTGAGTGTAAGTGGTGAGCCGTGGTTTGCGTTAAGGCTCCCCGCCACGTGAGAGACGAGGATTCGTGCTGCCAAGGCCAAAACCAGCACCATGCACTGTAACGTGCCAGTGGCTGAGACGCTGCGGAAAGACTGTTAGTAACTCCTTAGAATTCTGCTCTTTGTCCTTTCTGTTTCGGGAGGAAATTGAAGACTAGTGAAAAATCCCAGGATCTGGTTCTGAGGGCCTTCACAAACACCACTGTCTCTGAAGTAACCTGCTTCTGAAAACCTGCTCCAGTCTAGCCAAGGATTTAATGCAGAACGTGACTTTGTAGGAAAAGGATTATCCTTCCCCGAGTTACACCCGCCCTTCCCCTGGCTCCTAGACTGGCCAGACACCCACTTCTTCCAGCCAATTTGTGCTTAGGGTATCCCTGAAGGGGAACACGTGGAACACACACACACACACCCCCTCCGGTGCCCAGAGGGCTGGGTTGCAGCCTGCAGTGGGTAACTGTGTGTTGCACCCTGCTGGGAGCAGCTACTCGAGGGCCTTGGGAACGGAGGT
>NW_010254948.1:0-3012 GCF_000690775.1 Eurypyga helias | reverse complement strand
CCTCCCACATCCCTAGCGTGGTTGGGAACGCTGCTGTCCCAGCTGCCTGCAGATCGCTGGGTGGGAATTGGCTGTCCTGCTGTCTCTGCTCGCTGTGGTTGAGTAAACCCCCACGGTGTGATGCGGCAGGGAGTAAACCCGGGGATGTGAGTGCCCCCCTCCCGGCTCCTGTTTCCCTCCACTGCTCGCTGGGTTGGTTGGTTTTCGTGGGCCTTATTAAACGGTGTGCAGCAGCGTGCCCAGGGTGGGGTGCGGTGCTCAGCCTGGAAGGTGGCGATAGGAAATGACTTGTGATGCGCATGGGTACATGCAGGCGCTGCTGGGGGTGTGACAGTCCTGCGTGAAGGGCCGGGTGTTCTGCTGCGCACCTTTAGCCGGTTCAGCGCCATGCGGGTGAAGGAAGCGTATAGTCACTCGGGTTGTGCAGGTGTGGTGTTCACCGTCTCAGCAGCGGGGGCTACGCAGCGCAGCCTGGAGGAACAGCCGTGTGTGTGCTACAGCAGTGCCTGTGGAGCTGCAGAAGTGCCTGGAGCGAGGGCGTGGTGGTCCCACACAGCCTCGCAGAAGCCCGCTCTAAGGTAAAGCGTTTTCCGTGTTCTCCTCCTGTGGCATGTTCAGTGCAAAATGAGTCGGGAGCTCTAATTTCTGTCGACTCTGTGTCATGGGTTCAGTAACTGTAAAGCAGGAGCAAGCTCCTCCTCTGCTGTAACGCCCGTCGTGCGGAGCAAGAAACCGGGGCCTGATCCGATTCGCCTCCCGCTGCTGTCCCCTGCGCTGGTATTGCACGTGGCATGGCTCGCTGGGCTTTGCGACAGCAGCACGTGCTGGTCTTCGGAGGGAATCTGGGGGGTTTGTACAGACAGCAAACTGAACTCCTCTGCGTAATGGCTTTTCTAATTAAGAGCGTTCTTTCATGAAGAGCAGAACATGGCTGGGGGGAGGAGGTAGAGAAATGGGGGGCAAAACAGCCTGGGAGGAAGGGAGGGGTGGGGGAAGGTTTGCAAGATCCGGTTTTGTGTCTCGTTAACCTACTCTGATTTGATTGGTAACTAATTAAATTGTGTTTTCTTCCCCAGGTCGAGTCTGTTCTGCCCCCCAGGGGTAGGAGTGAGCAAGCGGCCGTGTTCTGCTCACTTGCTGGCCAGGGCTAAAGCACACCAGCTTCGTAGGAGTAGGAGCCGAGCAGGGGACTAAAACCGTGTTTTGGACTTCTGAATAATAGACGACTTGGGGTTTCATCCTGCTCATGCCTTCCGTGCTGCGTGTCATCCTGGTGTTTGCACCGGCACTGATGACACTGATGCAGTGGTTGTGTCTTCTGCTTAGGGAGTTTGTTTTGTTTTCTTCAAGCCTTAATTGAGTACTTTGCTTTCGTGGTTTAAAGATGAACTGCAGCTACTTTCAGAGCAGAAGGGGCAAGTACAGATGGCTTTAGAATGTCAAACCTTGCTGGCAGCCTATTTCCAGGCTTCTGGAGGGTTATCGGAAGGATGCCGGCGTGCAACAAGAATGGTGTGGATGGCTCCGGAGATTATTTCTCCCGTGTATCTTTGTTTCATCATTTTGATGGACACAGCGTTGGTTAGTACGCAGGTGTTTTTATCTGCGGACCTCAAAACACCTTAGGGTTGGGAAGGACTGAAGCCAAGTGGTAATGAGGCAGATCTCCATCAGTGTTGGTTGGTCCCGTGTTGGTAGGCTTGATGTCACAGCCTGTGACAGCCTGGGCAAGAGACTCTGTGGCACTGGACTTCTCTGCAGGGATTGATTTCTTCTCGGGCAGGGAAGAGTCTCTACCTTTAGGCACTTGGCACTCCCTGGTTGGGTGGTGCGTGAGAGCTACTTGGGAATTTGGCAGTGTGCTACTTCCCGGCGGTCTGGAATGTACTACAGTACGTGCTGCGCAGTGCACAGACCGAGGGCTGAATGGAGAGTGCCTGCTGACTCCTGCGGGAAACGGCAGCAGCAGAAACGGAAAGAAATTGCACATGGCAGATCGGGGAGAATACGAGAGAACTCTAACAAAAGACTTAATTTTAATAAATATTAACTGCTGGTCCAAGCCTCCGTCCCCTCCAGCATGTACTTGTTCAGCCTGTTCCTCCCCAGTGTACACCGACCTGCAGATCGTCTCAAGCACAGTGCCTCTCCCGGGGGTACAAACCCCAGAAGTTCTGGGATCTGGTACACACCTCAGCTCATTTACTGAGCTCGTCTGCAGTTTCAGTGGTAGGGAGCATGTTTCTAGGATGTAAAAATTCCTTGGTCTAATCGGCTTCACCTGTGATAGTCACGGTATGACTGTTCCCGTGGCGTGCAGCTCCTGTAACGAGCTCACAGTAAAGCACCTCTTGGGTTTGGAAACCTTGCTGCCAGGGATGACCATTGTTTGAACATGCTGCCATTCCTCGTCTTCCCTTCCTGCACCCTCCCGACCATCCCCTCCTGCTTGGTGCGAGCAGGACCGCTGACTCGCAGCCGATCCCTTTGGCTGAGACGTGCATGTCATGCTCGCGGCCCACCTGTGAGTGAAACCTCTCCAAAGAGGGTAGGAGGGTTTTTTGCAGATATCAGGGTTCCGTTTACTTTGCCTTCAGGTTTTAGAGCTTCCGGGCCCACAGCACTGCCCGTCTCTTGTGCCCCTTGCTGTCAGAGGCCTGCGGCCACGCCAGCGTTGTGCGGAGCGCGCTGCCCAGCCAGGCTCACGCTCCGGACTGCTCTGTCCCAGCTCCCGTGGACTGCGGAGGCACTGTGACTTCCTGGGGAAACCCCGCATGGTTTCCCCTCTCTTCAGGAAGCCCATGGAGAGAGCAGTGATCCAGCGGAAGAGGACGTTTGTTGTCAGAGCTGGCTGCGGGCTCTGCTGGCTGTTGCACCGCTCTCGCTGGATTTTAACGGGAAACTCCTAGGTCCCTTGATTAAGGGCCGTTTCGGGCGGGCGACCAGCGCGCCGTTCACGCTTCGGCTGGAGGGAGGGATGGCTGCAGCTGGGCAGCCTGCGCACGGCTGACC
>NW_010254947.1:39147-39523 GCF_000690775.1 Eurypyga helias | reverse complement strand
CGGGGGGCGCCCAGGCTGGTGCGGAGCCGTCGGTGCCAGTCTCCCGGGAAGCAGGGCGGGCTCTCCTTAGCTACAAGGCTGGGAGAGCCGGGGCGTTGGTGGAGCTGAAAGGGATTTTCAGGTGTTGCAGGGTTATTTTTTTCCCGTCGTTAGGCTCTCGACCCCACTTCTGTCCCCGAGTTGTCTCTTGCTCGCAGAGATTCCCAGCCTTTTTGTTGTGCAAGCTCAGAGCTTATCTGCTCCCAAGGTTTGCTCTCCCTGAGCCCTGCCAGCGCTGGTGGGACAGGGCTGGGGGCTCCAGAGCTTATCTGCTCCCCAGGTTTGCTCTCCCTGAGCCCTGCCAGCCTGGCTGTGCTGGTGGGGCAGGGCAGGGGGC
>NW_010254947.1:33201-39040 GCF_000690775.1 Eurypyga helias | reverse complement strand
CTTGTTTGCCCTCCCTGAGCCCTGCCAGCCTGGCTGTGCTGGTGGGACAGGGATGGGGGCTCCAGAGCTTGTTTGCTGTCCCTGAGCCCTGCCAGCCTGGCTGCGCTGGTGGGGCAGGGCCAGGGGGATCAGCAGCAGTGGCGGTTGCAGTGGGGTGCTGAGCCGTGGGGCAGGAGCAGCAGAGCTGTGTTCTGCAGCTGAGGTCTGGGTTTAACTAACGCTGTCTCCCTGCAGCCATCTCCAAACTCAGCTTGTTCTAGCCCAGCCTTCTACCTCCGCAGAGAAACAAACTGCCTTTGGTGATAGCCTCACCTTTACCTACCTGTGCCTGCATCGCTGACACGAGTAGAGATTCTTTTTTCAACGCTGCAGGAATAGGGGATTAATACTCGTGAAGATATGCTGTGTCTTAAGGAAAGCCTGTAGAAAACGTCAGGGAGACCCTTGATCCCAGACACGTGCAACGACCTTCACTGAAATTTCAGTTTCTGTTCCCTCCACAGGGCTTGGACAGCAAAGTTTGATAGGCTTTGTTTCAGCTGCTTCCATGCTTCTGCCTTGCAGAGGAAGGAAGGAAGGGACTAGTCTTGAGTGATATTTCGTTAAAGTCCATCTAAAGCCTGAAGATTAAACGTGATTTATGTCTTTATGCCTTACTTGTACAAAAGTAACTTTGGGGTTTTTAATCTAGAAATTTTTCATTGCTCTGATTTGTGACAGTGTTTCTCTTAAATGCTATTTTATCTGATATACATATCTCCACTAATCTAGTATAGCCTAAAGGAGGATGTTTCCATAAGTAAATTATAATTGTCTTGCCAGACATAAATTTAGCAGCTGTGTAGCCAGCCGGGTGGGACTGTGGGTTGGTTCCCAAAAGCACCAGTTGAGAGAAAGGAAGAGGCAGAAGTAACTGTTCAAGTTTAAGCCTTGCAGTGTGATGTCAGGTCACCAGTGGCATGTCCTGCCACGTTCCCGTGAGTCGGTAACTTTGGACTTTGGCCATTTCTCTGTGGTCTTATGTTAATACGTTATGCTTTTGACAAAGCCTGTTTCCCGGGGGCTTGTTTCACCTCTGGGGCAAAGTGCTGGGTTAACATTCGCAGGACTGTGCTGGGCAGGTCAGGAAAGGAAGCAGAGAGAGTCCCCAGTGTGAACCTCCGTTACTTCTGCCTGTGCTAATTGAATCATCTCAGTCTTCCTGACCTTAGCAGCTTAGTTCTGGCCACGCGGTACTTTGGAGAGAGACACCCTTCCCCAGCTTCCTCTCCCTCCTTCCTATTTTGGATTCCAGCTGGGGGAGGGAGAACAGCTTCTTGCACAGCATATCCCAGCTCTCTAACCTCAGGCTTGCTTTCTCTCTCCTGCTTATTTCCCGTCCTTGGAGCCTGCCCCAGATCTCCGCTGGGAAGGGCCGGACTGGCTGGGTGTTGGAAGAGCCACTGCCTCCCGTGGGAGCAGGTCACGCGTGAATTACTCGTGCCCACACAAGGCCGCGCTCCCAAGGCTCTTTGCTTTATTTACATGACTGATGCTCTTCAAAACAAGCTGCTTTTATCATTTCAGTGGCAATATTAGAATCTGGACAGTCTGGGGGGGAGGAAATAAAACCAAACCACAAATAACAACTGAAGAGTTAGCAAGTGAGCTGTATCTGAATTACTCACCAGCTGCATGTGTCTCTTGATCTGCTGGCTACCAGCCACAGCCCTGCTCAGCTTGCGATGACCTAAGTGTGAAGTAGCTGCCGTGCTGTGGGCTTGTTCTGCCCATGCATGGACAAAAGGTTTCTGTGGTTGGATGCTGCAGGTGTCAGCTAGAAGCCTTTGGTTGGAGTCCTGGGCAGCACTGGCTGGGACTGCCTTTCTCCTTTCTGTGCTTTTCAGTTCAACCCTGGGCCCTCTAAACCTACCGAAAATAAACAGGACAGCCAAGGGTTAGTGGTTAAAGGGTAACAGGCTTCAGATTGGTGGAAGATGTGAATGGGTAGTGTCCTTTCCAGTTTCGCTGAAGGTGACATAAGCTGCAGCCATGCAAGTTGCAAGTGTTAACTGGCCTAACGATGAGTCTCTGCTGACTTTGTTACTCAGTAGAGGATCAAGGGCCTCGCATTCCTCCATTCCTCTTCTGTAGGTGTTCAGTGAATTTTAGGCCAGCTTTATGTCAAGTTGGTACAAAGTCGTGTTTGCTTGTAACACCAGAGGCCCTGGGACGAGTCTGTATTGTGAAAACTGAGTGGCTCCCAAATATGTTTTTGAAAGCTTAGCGTACAAAGCAAATTTATAACCGGAATCTGCCATTAGTAGAGAGCCCTAACAGTTTGGGGTTGTCTTTGTCCAGTGCAGAAAAGGTGGTGCCTTCTGAGATGCCATCGTTTGCAGCGGGTATGTCAAACCTGAGGGGTGAGGGCTGATGCCAGAAAATTTCTTTCACTTACAGTCTTTGGGAGGTGCATGTCTTGGGCGTTCTGGGTTAAGATATTGCTGGTGCAGCCGTGGCAGCATCCCTGTGCAGTGGAGGGATGGCTTGTGCACTAGGCAAATGACTTTTAATGGCACGAGTTCCTCGACTTCGGTGGGTTTTTGTCTGTGTCAGTGTACGGGGCGAAAATGTGACTTTCTCTTCAGGTTCTTCAACTTCGGGTGGTACTTGCTTTATTTTTGGTCTTGCCTTGCTCACTTCAGTTCCTTTTCTAGCAGTGCACCTCTTGCCGTGCTGATTTATGTTGCAAGCAAACCCAGTAACACTCTCGTAGCACTGATGGAAAATAAGTTCGTCAAGCAGCACCTTTAATTCAATATTTGCATATGGCTTAGCTTTTGTCACTCTAAGTAATACTGCCATTAGAGAAGTGAACTGTTTCTAGGACTGGGATTAACTGCTCCTTGGAGGCCTTTGCTTTAAAGAGAACCAGACTCCAAATTGATTATGTTTGAAAAGGGAGAGAGGAGGGCAGGAAAGGTTTGCTTGGATTAAATGGTTTGGTCAGACTTCCTTCCCATTTTAAGGAGAAACTTTTTTGTATGGAAAAAACTTTCAACGTGGAGAAATTGATGTGTACATCACAGACAAACACAAAGGGTTTTTTAATCCTGAAAGCTATAATGTGGAGCATTTTTTAATGATCTAAGTTAAAAATGAAGCAGAAGAACAGGTGGGTAGAATAGCTTTCCTAAGATCTTCCTTTGTTGCAGTTTGAGAAACTGGATTTCATGACGCTAATGCGCAAATGAGCTATTTCCATTGCTGTTGCAATTGACTGTGTTGAAACTGTGGCACCACTCTTGTCTCTCAATTCCAGTTTGCCTCAGGTTCTTTTTGTTGTCAGGACTTATCTTTGCTAGAATCTAGTTCAGTATTTTTCCCACTGTGCTCATTCGTTCAGTCTATGGGTGAAACAATGGCAGCTGTAGGCGTTTCACTGGGGTGTCATCCCTGGCTGGTCGCTCAGCCTTCTTCCACACCTGAGAGGTGCCGGTGGCAGGGATGCTTCTTGTTGGACTTGGCTATGAGAGAGCAAGGAGAAAAGCACTGACTCCAAATCGTTCAGGAACGTTCTTAAAAGCCGGCAGGTAGCTTGCGCAGTTCCTGGGCACGTGTTGCTGAGACCCCGAGGAGCGGGGAAACCTGCCTTCGTGTGCTGCGCTCTCCTGGAGCGCTCGAGGCTCGCCGTGTTGGCAGAAGCCCCGCGTATACGTGGCTCTGTGAACGCTGTGACGTTGCTGGGTTGGTTTGTTTTACCTGGATGGCAGTTTGGCTGGAATACACCTCGAGGCTCGCCGTGTTGGCAGAATCCCCGCGTATACGTGGCTCTGTGAATGCTGTGACGTTGCTGGGTTGTTTTACCTGGATGGCAGTGTGGCTGGAATACGCTGTCCTGGCAGGACTGTCAGTTGGTTTACTGGGGCCACTCATGAATGTTTTGTAGGTACCGTAGTAGAGTTTGTAGCACAAAAGCACGCGTAAACTGGATCTAATTTAGAGAAATGTCTAAGTGCTAGAGCAGCAAGTATGAGAAAATTGGCATGATGAGATGTCATGTCCTGATTTTGATGATAACGGAGTTGCGTGGTGACTAGTAGGGGGTTACAAAAGAGCCAGACCCTCTTGCAGTGCTTAAGCTGTTAAGCTGTACTGGCTTGCACATCTATGTCAGGGGGGGTGGCCGGGTTCCTTTCTGGGTTGCATGTACTGAGCTTTGGGCTGTTTTCAGTATGGCGGGAATACCTTGCCCAAGTGCTACATGACATTCTTCATCCTCTCTGCATTTCTACTCCCCTTCCACTCCTCCACAAAAAAAATACATTGAAAAATGCCACCTGCTGTTTATGTCTGAGTAGAGTGAAAAGTGCAGTAGAGCTGCTTGTCAGACTTTAAATACCTGTTTTTGCAGGTGTCTAGCTTTCATATTTGCCTTTAAAGTCTAATTGTTAATGTTTTATTTCCATTTATATGCCTCTTTATTTTCAGCTGGGTGATGCCTCTGTGATGCCTGGGACAGATGTGGCTAAAGGAAAATTTACTATAATAGCCTGTAAGTTAGAATCAGTTGTGCAGAGGAGGAGAGCAAAGTCTACTTCTGAATTTGAGAAGAGTACAAGCTGTTGTAAAATACAGGGAGTGATGTACTTGGTGAGGCTGGGACAATTTGCATGAAACCTCCTGTGTTGTACATGCAGCTGATGCCTCTTCCCCTTGTGTTTCTGGGTTCTTCTACCTTTGAATTAATATTTTGAGTCATGTAGTGAAGATGGTTAGATATTACTATGCAGGCTTTACGCTCTTGTGTAATCTCAGCTATCCTTATGGCAGACTTTGAGATGCAGGTTTTTAGAGCAGAAGGGGATTTTTAGGGTGATTTGCTGGTGACCTGCGTTGATGCTGCTTTGTTGCTGCGAAGAGAAACGCTGATTACAGAAGCTGATGGCGGTGGTGTCACACAGTGGGCTCTTACTGCAGATATAGAGGAACCACTTCACAGAGTAAGCTGTGTCATTATCTTGTCAGAGATCAGACTTTCTGTGGCAGCATGTGCACTGCTGTTCCTTTAAGGGAAAAACCTGTGTGAGGTGTGAAGTGTCTCCAGGGTGCCGTTGCACGAGAGTTCCCTTTGTACGACGCTGACGGAAGCGGGTACCTGCACACACTTGTTGACTAACTTGGACTTCAGAGTTTTGTTTTCCAGAAGCCTTTCAGGCAAGCTAGTTAACAGTGTTTGCTCCAAAACCTGGTCTTGAGAGAGATTTACCCTCAGGCTAGAGTCAGAAATTGCACTTGGGGAGCGTGGGCTGGGTGGGGATTGCCTGTTTCTTGCTTTTCCTCAAGGGGAGGGGAATGGGAAGCGCCTGGTTACACACCGAGCCGCTGCAACTGTTGCAGCTTCTTCCTTCTGGTGCAAGTGAGAATGTCCTGGGGAACGTGGGATTGTGTTTGGAGGAGGGAAGGAATTTTAGATAGGCATGCTGCCTGAGGAATGTGCCTTAGTGTTTTGCTGTTATGTTGCAGTCCAGATAACTCTGAATTCATTTCCCTTATTCTTTCAGCTGTTTTTCGAGATCATAATGCAGCAGAAAAATGAAAAACAGTAGAAGACGTTTGCTTTGGGAAAAAAGTTGGTTGCTGGCCCCGACTAAAAGATGGACCATTGGAACAGGGGAGCTTGGGAAATACTGCTTCCAAAGGCCATTTTTCCTAGCTAAGAAGAAAAGTCACAGTGCTCAGCTAACTGTGAGCTTGCATCACAAGAAACTCTACAGAATACTCCAGTGCAGGAGGAGGGCACTTGGGCTCCGAAGCAGACGGGCTCCTGATGTGCCTCTAAATGCAAACACCTACCAAA
>NW_010254947.1:12819-33170 GCF_000690775.1 Eurypyga helias | reverse complement strand
TGCTGACCCATACAGCTTTCCTTACACAACTACTGAGCGCCAAAAGATCCTGCCCCTACTGCAGAGCTGAAAGGCCATCTGGAGAAGCAGTGAGAAAACCCAGCGATGAGTCCCTTCAGAGTGAAGATCCCGTGAATGAAGAACTTGAAACTGTCGCTGTTCTTAATAGCATCCCTGGCAAGGTCCATTATGTCTTCTGCGGCACGCTGTTTGGTGCTGCCTTACCTGTGAAGGAAGGTGGTTTTGTGTATAGCAGGGAGGAGAGCAGTAATGGTGAGGGCAACACAGTCCTAGGAGTTTTAAACAACTGTAAAAGGAAATGCTGTTGCAAGGGGAGTGGAATGGAACTTGTGGCCCCTTTGCAGCTATAAAGAGGTCCAAATTTAACCATCATACTGTAAAAAAGAGATCTTTATTTATGATGCATAAGAAACTTTCTATGGTTAGGTTTCGGTATAGAATTATAAAATCCCCGGAACTTCGAGCAAGAGGCAAAACCTGCAAGTTGAGAAAAATCAAGCCGAGGTGGGCGGAGAAGGTTACGAGGGACCACCAAGAGACGCTTCAGCCGGATTTTGAAAGTGGGTTGTCTAATTGGCTTTCCTACTGGAAATCTAAAAGTAACCGTCTTTGGAACCGGTACAGCTTATCAGATATGAACAAT
Source organism: Eurypyga helias (assembly GCF_000690775.1). Lineage (NCBI taxonomy): Eukaryota > Metazoa > Chordata > Aves > Eurypygiformes > Eurypygidae > Eurypyga > Eurypyga helias. Next base: position 32,506 of record NW_010254947.1, on the reverse strand, counting down.
AATACACCCAAATTTTTAGGTGAGGAGAACAAAATACGTGCGCCCGGGATCTGCCCTACTCAGGATGCATTGCCGTGTGCTGAGCCGTGTTCTGGGGAACCAGAATCCGGAGGGCGGGATGGCAGTGCGGATGCTGTCCTGCCAGAACTGTATGCCAGAGCTTCTCTGGAGGCAGAGACCTTGCACCACGTGGAGACCAACGGGGCTCTGGCCGAGGATCATTGCTCCGACGTTTTCATCTCCATGACAGAAAAAGAAGTCGCTGTTTCAGGTCAAGATGCCGCAGAATCTAATGCGGTTATGGGTGTAAATGGAATGGTACTGTTGCAATCCTCTTTGCAGGATTCTGATGTCAATGATAATTTTGCAAATGGACCTTTATCCATGGAGCTGGCACAAAATGAGGACACCTCTTGCCAAATGGAAGTAGAGGGCTCCTTAAACCCGGACGTTTTTAGTGCAAAGTTACTAGATCACCCTTATTGTAAAAGTCCTCTCGAGGAACCTTCACCAGAAAGCACAGGACTAAAATCGGGAACTCAGAAGGGAGGCAAAAGGAACAGTCAGAAAGCTTCCCGCGTGGCTGATGAGCAATTGGCAACGTGGCTCTGTGGTATACCTTTTACATATCTTAGGGCTTCCAGGAGTTCCTGAAAATTGCTGGGTGTATCGTGAAGTTTACGTGTTGCGTTAATTCCTTTATTGAAACGGTTTCTTGCTGTGATTTGAAAAGAGTGCTGAGCGTAATGCCTGGTGAAACAAGGCTGCAGGGAGGGGAGCTGCGTGAAGGAAGGACGAACCCATGCTTATCTGACAAGCTGCTTTGAGGGATAGTTGAATGGTGCCTCTGCTTCTTTTGTTTTAGAGAATACAATGTAATTTAAATGGAATCTCTGTGGAAAATGTTGATAGACAATTCAAATGTCTCTTATCCTGTGGTTTTGGAAGATGATACGGGGTTAAAACTTCCAATTTTTTAAATGGTTACTGCTCTTAACTTAGTTTTTGACAATCCTTAGTGTTCTAATACTTCCTTATCCTCTCGTCTCTTGTTGCTGTCTTAGACTGAAACTGAATCACTTAATGAATCTTGGGTTTTAACAGCCAAATGCTGTTCATTGTCAGTTAGTTTGCTCTACGATTGTTCATAAAGTCGGCTTAGTGAATCTTATTAGACAATATTTTTTGAAAAGGCAAGACTGGTCTTAGCAAAAGTTCACCAAAAAGGCTTTGGGATTTTTTTTTTACTCAGTGCTGACCATGCAGTATTTGATAGTCTCTCTGAAGAGGAGCATGGTAAAAATAGTAATGGGTGTCTTATTTATGTATAGCAGCATACTATACGCATAGTAAGGGGCAGTAAGCTGTCATGTTGTGCCACCTAGTCAATGTGTCACCCAGTGGTAAAGGGATTGTTTGAAGTTTGACGTGCTCTGATTTTTCTGCCCACCTTTTTGTCCTTCAGTTTTGCAATGGATTCTCCACAGCAAAATGCGAGGAAGGAGACATTGAACGTCAAAAGATGATTTGGCTTGCAAGCTAGTGTGGGCTGTGTTTCTCTCTGTCTGGCTTTTTGTGATCCAGCAAGGACCAAGCACTGCGTGAGAAACCGAGAGAAACTGGTACCGCAGTGAGCAGACCACTTCTGCAATGAAGTTTTAAAGTTTGTCCAGCAGAAAAAGGGACGTCATCCTTCTGTAGCAGTCACTAAGATTGTATCAGGGTGGCAAAGGTTAAAGTTTTGTGGCCTGATGGGCAGTCATGTTCATGGGAGGTCTGAGTAACATAAAAAAGTAAAATTAGAAAGACAGCAAATGCACTAAGCGTTCCCACTGTTGACAGTTTTAAGGGAATTTACCCAGCTTCTGCATGAAAGCAGGTGAGACCAGTTTCCATCTTCTTCAGAGCTGAGGGTTCCTCTCTGAGGGTTGAAGCCAAGTCTCACTACACACACCCCCATTCTGACAGGATAGCACTTCCGAGTTTTCTCAGCTGAAATCTGTAAAAAAAAATGTTAAATTTGGTATAACTGTGTACAGAAGTCCGTGTCTGTTTAGGAGTGTCGTTCATGATTAACTGCACCCTGAAAGACACTGCTAACCTGGCAAGGGTTGCTAGGGTAGGTGCCTGAAGGGGGGACAAGTGTTATGGATGCTGTTGGTTTTGAATTTCTCAGCAGCAGCTGAACTCCCTTGTTAATGGGCTGCAATATTTAGGCAGTTATGTGCTATTAGGTGTCAAACAGAGCTCTGTGGTAAATCCTGTTCGTGGTGGGTGTCTGATCTTGCACCAGGTCTGAACTTTGTGTTTCCCTTCTTGAGTTACGCAGTTACACCAGCCTAAGCGAGCTCAGAGTCTAGCTAGAGGTCTCTTGGAGCTCTGCTACTGTTAGTTGTAACTGCGAGAACAATCCTTCCTCTGTGCGCCCGTACAAAGCTTTAAAAAACTGTATATCCTAAAAGAGAATAAGGTACCCTTACATCCCCATACATCTAGCCAGAGCGAGAAATATCCTCCCTGTCACAGCCTACCGAGGTGTGAGGGATAAAGGTTTAGGCAGGTGTGTGGCAGAGTCGTGAGGAAGGGTGTCTTCCCGTGAACAATTCTTCCTTGTCTGATCTCGCTCTTCAATCCTCCCTCCCTCCTGTCACACATCCAGGTGAACTCCTCGCTGTATCTTCACTGCTCTTCTCGTCTCTTTGTGTTTTGTTCTTGGTCTGTCTCTTTTGTTACCCTGTTCTTACTGCTGTTCTTGTGGCACTTTATTCTGTCAGATGTTTCTCTCGTCTTGCTTCTTCCCATCCTGATCTCTGACAGTTTCCAGGGAATGCTGTTCGAGCCGTAGTAAGCAGAGTGCTAAACATGCTCTGCTGCCTGCCGTCACACCCAGGCCTGAGCGGAGTCCTGAGCTTGGGTCAGTGCGACTGCCCTGGACTCTGAGCTCACACCCAGCTTTCTGTACACAGAATGCTGTGTGCTGCAGCATTCAGAAACTCATTCTCAGAAAGCTGGACAGCTTGGTCTTTTCTCTCTTATTCACTAGCAAGCATTGAAATCCTGTTTTCAGTTAGTTCTCTTCCATGCTCAAAGTGGTTGTTGGATGTTTGGGTGGGATTTATGTCTCCACTGTTGTAGTCTTGTGTCTGAGGGGGGAAAAAAATCTATTTCCTCATTTTTTTTTTTTTAATTCCTCCAGCATTCATTTTGTCATTGCTTCCTAGTTAATATCTTTAGTTTCTGGTGTTCCGGTTGCCCAGGCAGTGGCAGGCTGTCACGGCTGTCCCTGGCACCTTAAATGCCATCCCTAGGGTACTGGGCTAAATGAGTTCATCTTGCTGAGAGTCTGTCTGGTGTCTCTTGTTCGCTGTGGTGGCAGCAGAGGAGCTGAAGAGGCTGCAAACGCTGCCAACCAGGGCTGCTTGCGTTTGAGGAGAGGAAAGCTGCGTGCCGTAAGGACAAGATACCGGCTCCTCGGTGAAAACTGTGGTAGAAACTGGCTTTTCATGTTGCAGTAAAGTTATTTAAGATGCTAATTGAAGTAAGCAGCGGGATGGATTCTCCTCGTAGCACTCATATGATTAGTTTGATGTAGATATATGTGTGTATGGCAAGAATGGGGCCTGATCTTTCCCTGTAAAGCTGAGTGATCAGACTCCTGTGTTTAAATAAAAGCAGGGGAAGGAGGACAGAAATTTCCATGTTGCCAATTTGAGCTTAGTTTTCCTAAATACACACTTGCCATGTGTTGGTTGGGTGCAGAATGATTGCTGCTTGTACTTGGAAGAAATTACTTTATTGGACTAGTGAACTTGGAGGGGTTTTTTTACATATTTGCACTTTCATTTTTCTGGTATATTTAAAGGATTCCTAGATGAAGTTATGAAGAAATATGGCAGTTTAGTCCCACTCTGTGAAAAAGATGTCATGGGAAGATTAAAGGAAGTCTTTAATGAAGATTTCTCCCATAGGTGTGTAACAGTATCAAATTCTGGACTTTGTAAAAGACAAATTGCTTGCGTGGCTACTGCACGCTCCACATCTGAACCTGACGGCAGTCCATTTTATATGACCTTGACTTATTTTTTGTCTTTTTTCTACCTGTTTTAGAAAACCTTTTATCACCAGGGAAATCATGAACTATCGGGAGAAACATCCAAAAACCTCCACTTGCAACTTCCGGGTCTTCTATAATAAGCACATGCTAGATATGGACGATTTAGCCACACTGGAAGGCCAGAACTGGCTGAATGACCAGGTGAGAGATGCTCGGTGCTGATGTGCTTCCTTACCCCTTTTCACCCCATTTGTGTTAGGATATCAGTCATTCACCTGCTATAGGTGGGCTGCCCTTACTTTACAGTCGGGGCGTGAAAAGAGTGGTGAGCAGCTTTCACAGTGGCAGGTGCGATAACAATAGTGGTTGCAATTCTGGAAATCGGGAGGTGTCACAACTGAACCGTTTCCTTTTGAAGGAACCATCTTGCACTATGAGAAAACAGTGGCTCCCCCATCGCTTTTAGCATCTCCCCCATCCCCGAGCTCGAGCAGGTTACAAGAAGAGCAGAGTGAAGCAGCAGACTGTGGCCCACAGCCAAAAAACCAAGGAGGCTGCAGTGCCCAGGGCATGCACCAGTAGGCTTAAATTGAATTAAACTGCGTTTCAGATTGAGGCAGACTCCAACCAGCCCGTTAGTGTCTCTCTCCGGGCCGACCACTATTAGTTCCAGAGTGCTTGTCCTTCAGACAGCCAAATGTGACTGTAATTGCTCACCTCCTCTTTGTTCGAAGTGTGAAGGGTCCTGCGTGGTACGGGAACTTGTGACTTTGAGTTTTACAAAATTACTCTGTATGTATTCAAATATTTACTAACTCTTACAGGTAATTAACATGTATGGTGAACTCATAATGGATGCAGTCCCTGAAAAGGTGAGGGTTTTCGTTATTTTGCAAACGTACCTAATGAGCGATTGAGAGGGAAGGGTGAAAGTGAATATTTCAGCTGCGGAATTGAGATTTAGCTCAGTGAAATTCTGAATGGTTCCATTATGATCGGTTGCTCTCTGCTGCTCAGATTTTCTTCCTTTCCTGTGCTAAAAATGTTTTCGGTGCCGTTGCTCTTGTTTCAGGAATTTACTGGGTTAGCTCTGCAGGTGGACTCTGTGGTCGCCTGATGTTGCTGATGTACCTGTAGAAGACAGGTGCCCTGTTTTCTCCCATCCCACTCTCCCCCCACACAGAGGTTTTTCTCTCCAGCTTTTCTGCTTCTAAATTGCTTTATCCATGCCCCTGCTCACCAGCCTGGTGCTTCAGCTGAAATTTCTGGCGAAGATGGATTTCTGCTGAGATGACAAACCATGAATGGCAGCATCTGAACCGTGCACATGTGCTGCTTGCACTCGCCCGCCCGCCCACCTTGCAGCTGCGGGGGCCGTAAGAGCGCAGACTGCCTCGGATGCCTGCCTGGTGAACGTGAATCGAGGCAGAGCTGCTCGGTTCCTCGGCTGTATTGACTCTGCAGGACTCTCTGGTTTGTGCATCCTCAACAGAATGCTTACTGCTTTCCAACTGCAGTGTCTGACTGTTGGTGGCAGCTGAAAAAATAGAAAGGGGGGGGAAAAAAAATCAAGAAAGCACACCCCCCCCTTCTGTGACTACATTTGCAGCAGTGGCAATTATAAAAAGCCATCTGTTTACTAGTAGAGCTGAACAATTTTCAGGTGAGACCACAAAGGAAGAACCAAACAAAGCCATTTTTAGATGAGCTCTGCAGAATATAACTCTTAAAATCTTCAAGCTCAGAAGAGCGAGCGTTGTTGCTTTGATTGGTGGTGATGGCGATTCCTCATTAGTATTCTCTCTACTTCCCGAGTGTGTGCTAGGGTTGTGGTATTGGAGATTGTATCTGCTTTTTCTTCATAGTGCATAATTGAAATCCTCATGGGAGATTTTGTGCTGGTACCTAGGAATGTGGTTTTGAAGTCTGTTGGCATAGCTAATGGGTGTTAGACTGTGTTTTCAGATGCTGAATTTTCTAACTTTTTTTTTCCCAAGTAATAACTCAAGCCTTCTACCACTTCTACACTAGTAGAATTATTAAAAACAGATGTTGCAGATTTCCATTTGTATTAATCTGTTCCTATAATTGCAAGAAGCTAAGCACGGGGAATAATAGAAAAAATTATTTAGCTCCAGGTTAACACTGTTTTTTAACATAAGCCTACATTTTTCTGCCATAAGTATAGGTTTTTAGTTACAAAATGGATGTGGTATAACTTAAAAATGCTTTTAAAGAGCAGAACATAGGTTTTGTCTGGATATGGTCTTAGTAGTTGCATACAAATGACCGTGTTGTTGGATTAAATCTCATAACTGTTTTGATCATTTTTATTTTTTTATCTCAGCTTCCAGCAACTAAACACAGGGGTTACTCCCTTCCCACTGCCCCCACCTTGCCAGTGCAGCGTTCTCTTCCTTAATCCCTGTAAAGAACAACAAAAACTGTAACTCCTTACCCTGGTTTTGTTTGTTTTTTTTCTCCCAAGTCTGTCCCCAACACAAAATTAAACATGATATGCCTGGAGATACAGAAGTGTAAATATAAATGCTGCAGTGGCTCGCGTTGTGTATTAGAGGGAAATAAGGCTTGCTTTATTTGCTTGCTGAAGAGCGGCAGCGGTTTAGGCTTGGCAAAGCCTCTGTTTGTCCCTACTGGGGTTCTGTTTCTAAACCTGCATTAAATATTGCCTCATTACAAGTTGCTTTGTATAAATTATCCTGGGGGAAGGGGAATGACTGTGCATGAAGATTTCTGTCCTCATTCCTCCTCTCTTTTTTTTTTTTTTTTAGGTTCATTTCTTTAACAGCTTTTTTCATAGACAGCTCGTAACCAAAGGATATAATGGGGTAAAACGATGGACTAAAAAGGTATCCTTTAACTCCGCGTCGTCAGTGCCCTGGTTCTTTTGGGCTGGGTTGAATCACTGTCTTGAAACTGGGTTACAGTGTGTTGCCTGCAAAGGAGCTGTACAAAGTGGGGAGAGGATAATAAAAGTAGTGGGGTGGCACTATTCAAGTTAGTATGGTTATGTCGTGAAAATGTCTTTTGAATGGCTTCATCGCTGGCAGTACGTTATCTCTTTGTGTCTGTCCATGCAAGCTGTTAATTTAGCTGCAACAAATGGCTCTTTCCAGTGTCAGGTACAGTGATCTACAGGAGAGCAGACTTAGGGTTGGAACTTGGTGATCTTTAAGGTCCCTTCCAACCCAAACCATTCTATGGTTCTTCTTTAATCTCAAACTGGGATTGCTTGATAGAATCAAATCGTTACTCCTGAGTAATACATACAGGTGCTAGAGAGCAGAAACTGGAGACCAATGGTTAATAAGCCAAACTGTTGTTTGCATGGCAGTACAGAATTCACCTTGCTTTCCAGAGCCCACTCCAGACCGTGGGTTGCGATTCTTTCTGAGGCAGCGCGTACAAAGAGCAGTGCTCTCTCTCTCTGTGAACATTTGTCCTTTCTAATATGGGAGATGAGGCAAGACTAATCAAAGACCACGTTTGAATGTATGATCTTTCTGCAGAAGCACTTAAATAGCACACATCTGTGAAATGCTAGAGATGAACTCATTATCCAAATATAAAATCTATTCATATAATTTATTAAAATCTCTTTAAAGAGAGCCTGAATATTGGTGCTTAATGTTCCTAGTTTTTTTTTTTAATGTTCTTTTTCTCCAGCAACCCAAGTTTTGCAAAAACCCCAAAAGTGAAGGTGGATTCTGAAAGCAGGACCTGTATTCATGTTGCTGCTGAGGAGGGACCAGATGAGAGCAGGACAGTTGTTTAGGCATTTACACTTGTGTTCCTGAAGAATCTCTAAAGCAGGGATGAGAACTAAGCAGTTTCTAAGGGAAGGATTCAGCAGCCTGCTTCATCCTACAGTATGCAATTAAGGGGAACTTGTTTCTGCTTTTTAAACACACCAGAGTATTGTACCAGGTTCTATAAACGTGCTCTCCTGGGGTACAGGAGACTGGAGCCTAGAAGGACGTGCTCTTCTGTGTCCAGCTGCAGTGGTTTCAAAGCTCCCTTCTGGCCACTGCTCAGATCGGCACTCCTGCTCTCATCCCCTCTTGTCAGCTAGCCGACTGCGCTGTCTGGGTGTGGCGAACCTAGGTTGCCACGTTCCTTCTGCACATCGGGTCTTCGCTAAAGACCCTTTTGGCTCTTGGCTGCCTCTTTCCGCTCTTCTGCTACGGGTTTGCACGCCTGCAGCCATCCCGCAACTGGGGTCACGAGAGGACCCTTGAGTTTAGCATGGCTCTGCTCTGGCTGGACATCATAGAAGGTGGTGTTCATTTACCTTCTTCCGGTTTTCTGTTGTGAGCTGAGCTTGCTGCTGTCTGACATCTCTTTGCTTCTGTCCCAGAGTGATGGATCGTTGTGCCGCGCGTGTGCTGTAGTCCGGTCAGGGAGCAGTTTCTGCAGGTGGGAGCGGGGATCGTCGGTGCTTCTGACAGTCACAGTGCTGTTGGGAGCAAGGCTCAGACCTTTTTGTGCCTTCAGTTTCCCACTGCTACTCAAAAAATACACTTTTCTTTCCTACAAACGACCTGTCTTTACCAGTAGTGCAGCAATTATGTACTGTTCAAATTGCATAGTGCTTTTAAAAAAAAAAAAAAGGCAGCATAGAAATCTTCCCACAGGATGAGTTCATTTAGTTCAGCGTTCTAGTTTTTTGCTTATTTTCTGGGCTGTACCACCAAAAACCCAGCAATCAGACAACCATTTCAAGAATAGCTGGGAGAAGGAAAATCATGGAAAGGCCCTGGCTTGACTGGCTTCCAAAAGCATAAGGGCTCATCTACCACACAGACACCGGGGGTGTTGGATCTGATCTGCTTGTTCTGTACTTCAAGGCCTTCTCCCTTGTTTGCTGGCATGTGACCATAGTACATCTGCTACAGAGTTAAGTTCAAGAGAGGATAAATCTGTTCTGTCTTCACTCCCTCCCTTCCTCTGCTCACCAGAGCATCGTGCGCTCCTTCTCTGCCTTCCACTGCGGAGTCGTGGAGCCTGTGTTAGGGCAGAGGGGGTCACACTGTGCCAGCTTGCTGGATTTGTGGGGTGCTTGTGATCACAGCTGCTTCATCCGTCACCTATCCGCGATGCAGCTTTGACAAAAGTCGGTGTCATAGGGCAGGAGTGTCAGTACTGAAGGTACATAGCTAACCCAGACTGAGGCCCGACGGTATAACCATCACTACTTCAAAGTGGGATCACTTTGATGCAGGTGTTAGAGTGTAACGTGAGCAGGCTTTTGTCACAAACACAGAGGTGTCTCACTCTGGTACTGTACAATGCTCCTTAGCCACTTCCTGGGCTGTAACTGTGCTTTTGTGCCTGCTAATAAGTTGTGTATGAGGTAAACATGAGGAATGTGGTGGAAGAGGGGAGGGTGAAGACTACTACAGCTGGGGGGTGGAGAGGAGGCTTAGATATGATTAATCTCTTGCTTTGCAGTGTTGTGCCTGTGGAATTGTCTCTAATGCGTATTGTTCTTCTTGCCAGGTGGACTTGTTCAGAAAGACTCTCTTGTTAATTCCTATTCACCTGGAAGTCCACTGGTCCCTCATTACTGTGAACATCCCCAGTCGAATTATTTCATTTTATGATTCCCAAGGCATTCATTTTAAGTTTTGTGTAGAGGTAAGAGCGATAGCTGTGTCTGCAAAGTAGGAACTGTCTTCTTAAACAAACCACCCCCTGCCTTTTTCTCTTCAGCCTTAAACTCTAAATGCACTGTGTCTGTGGTTGTCCTGCCGTGTGTGAAATGAGAATCAGCTTGTCCTGCTGAGGACTCCGAGGCACGGACCTTGAGGGTCACACCAGAGCTGGGAGCTGAGGTCAGATTGCCCATTGCCTAATGGGCCTAAGTGTGTGTGAGCACACCTCTGTCCTCTCCTCCCACAGAGAGCAGGGGCGCAGAGCCGAAGGCCATAGGGAAGCAGACTGGCCAGAGGGAGAGCAAAGGCAGTTCTTCAAACTGCTGAGGGACCCGTGGGTAGGAAATGATAAATTGTGGTCCTTTAGGGGGTGTTGTCTGAGTGAGAAAACAGGACTGAAGGGGCTGAGGTTCTGCGCGGTGGGGTTTAGGTGTTACTGTGCTATTAACAGCGTGTTGCCTTTTTCCTCTGCATCGATCCGGGGTGTGTACCTCTAAACAGCAACCTTTCTGAGCACTGGAGTTAAATTATCCCTCCTCCTGGTGAAAAGCAGCCAGAATTTTTTTGATGGGACTTGCAAATTGTAATGACCCTCTTACAAAAGCTTAATTTTGTCAACTTTAATTGTTTGCTTGATGCAGCAGCCCTCTCCTTTTAACTGTGTGTAGCTGTCGGCTTTCGCAAGAGTAGTAGTTATTGTGCCCAGGAGAGTGCCCAGCTAGGGCTTCTGAATGAAGATACTACTTTCCTGCTGGCATTTGCTGAGGATGAATCTAATGTTTGTTCTGGGAGCAAGAGACCTCGTGCTATCCAACTTCCGAACTTGGAGCGTAAAGCAGGGGTCTCTCAGCAGCCCTTCAGTCTCTCCTCACTCTTGCAATGTGGCCTCTCCCATCCTGCTCCAGGCAAGGCATTTGCACTTAAATGTCTCGCAAACACCAGACACTGTTATTCATGCCCTTTGTAGGGGAAGGGAGGCCAATACCCAAAACTCCACTGCGATCTACCCACTAAGGTGAATGTTAGTGAGCTGGAGTGTGTTTAAATTGTGCTATCAACCACCAGCCTGTTTACAGAGTAGGAGGAGGATTTGCTTAACCCAAGACCATAGGCTCATTTATCTTGCTTCCTTCTCTTCGCTTGTGTCAGACTATTTTTTCCTGTATGTCACTAAAACTCTCCCTGGAGCTTTGTTGATTAGCTGCAGAACTGAAAGCGGTTTGTATTGCGATTCAGGCAGGAAAATGCTATCCTACTGAATGTAAGACTCGTCGTGTCGGCCAAGTAAGCCAGGACAGAACACGTGCCAGAGTGCGCTGTGTGTCTGCATGTCTGAGAGCACTCTGACTGCCTGAGTGCCACAGCCAGTCTGCTATAAGTGTACCAGCCTACATGGGGCTGAGGGCTGTTAAAGCTCCACTTGATGGACCAGAACGAGGTAGAAGGCGTAGTACCCACTAGAGCTTGTCTCTTTACCTCTAGATCTGAACTCAGCTCCTAATGCTCACCTGAAATTTGTCCTCATTGTCAAAAAGATACCAGCAAAGACGTGAGTGAATGTCTCCTGTTTTTTAGCTTGTGGATAATATTGTTCCTTTTTTTCCTTGCCTTTTTAAAGAACATTCGAAAGTATCTGCTGACTGAAGCAAAAGAGAAGAATCGCCCCGAGTTTCTTCAGGGCTGGCAGACTGCTGTGACAAAGGTAAACGGCGGCACTTGGTGCCCTGGAGTCTGACTTTCTGGGAGATTTTTAGGAAGCTGCTTCTAAACCCATGTATTTGTGCAAGTAGTAAATTGTTTTATGCCGACTGCGTGGAGGGAGGTAGGAGTGACACGGGCTACACATGGGAGTTAGAGCTCTGTCCCTCATTCAGCTCTCACCAGGTCTGTAATACTTCGGTGGGTGACTTGAGCCTGGTCTCCGGGCAGTTCAGTGTCCGTGCAGCAAAGCCTGCAGCTGGTGCCCCTCTTGGCACAAGGTCGAGGGCTGACCGAGCTGGAGACTCAGCTTCCTCACTTCTCCTGAAAGAACTGGACTGCCCTGAATGGGTGGGATTTGGTGAGGGAGAGCACAGGCTAACGCTGCTGCTGCTTGTATTTTGTATTTGCGATAGACAGAGGGCTTTGGTCTCCGGGCCTGTGTGGGGCACATTATGTTTGATCACAAGTAAACAAAGTCTGGCAACAATAAAAGGGAATAACTTGTGTGTAGTGTAAATGAGGGAATATGTGAATTGTGTAGCCATCCCATAATGGCTCCAAAGATATAAAACAGGTCTTTGCACAGTAGACACACTCCCAACAGCTCCCTCCTTGCACAGAATTATTTTTAGATGGTGATACAGTGATGAAATTATTCCTCTCTGCACTCGTGCACGTGCTGTGCAATCGGAGTTTGTCCTCATGCACTCTGCGAGGTAGAAGATCTGGGAGTTGAGGAAGAAGAATGACTTTTCCTTTTCCAGTTCCAGACACACAGCAGCACTGGCGAGTGGGACTCGTTAGCTTCACGTGTGAAAACTGAGCACGTTTGAAGAAATAACAGAGGTTGAAAGTTATCATTTGAGGCTGCCTTGCTCAGTCCTGTCACCCGACGATGTACGGCTCTTCATGTGCTTTGAGACCCTTTGCTGTGACTGGGGCAGGGAAGCCCCTGCCCGTAGCGTGGATGCTGAGAGCAATCTTCCCCTCGGCCTGTGTGGCTTTGCTGATGTAGTTTGGTCCTGTGTAAAGCAGATAATGCCGTACAAACATTGATTTAAACTATTGGGAAGCTGTTCTGTGTAGAAAGAAGGATTTGTAATTTGTTTTTTGTCCTATACTATATATTTTTCTAAATGTTAGGTGTTATTCTAATGAGGTGTTGGGTGTCACCTTGCAAAAGTTGGGATCGGAATAAGTGATTACAACTCTGGTTTGTAGTGCTGCAGAACAGCTCGCTCTGAGAACGAGACGCTTGATTGTTTCGGACTTTAAGCAGGACTTAGAGAATAAAAGGATAAGTAAAGCACTCTAACACGTTTCTTCTTGTTTCTTTTCATTTTAGTGCATTCCACAACAGAAAAATGACAGTGACTGTGGGGTTTTTGTGCTCCAGGTAAGAGTACTGCTTTTTAAAAATCAGTGGCCTGTATTGTTCATGTAGTAAATGTCATTTTTTTCAATCAAGCCTTTTCCTTTTCCTCAGTACTGCAAGTGCCTCGCCTTAGACCAGCCTTTTCAGTTCTCCCAGGAAGATATGCCCCGAGTGAGAAAAAGGATTTACAAGGAGCTGTGTGAACGCCAGCTAATAGACTAATAAAATGCAGCCAACCTAATTTCTGTGGCATTTCTGACAAGTTGCAGCTGGTGTTTGTGTACTTGAATTTCTGAAAACTTCCGTGAATTTTGAGCGATTCTCAGCTGAGTGGTGTGGCCACTGTTGTTACCTCAATTTTTTGACAAGCTCTTTAACTGGCAGAACATAACAGAGCCGCCCTAAATATTCCTTATGTCAGTTTGGTTCTCTTATGTTCTTTCCTGTATTTAATATTTATTATCTCAGCATGCATATAGGCAAAGCATGCAACTAAAACCATAAAACTGTAGAGTTGGTGCACCTTTGAGATGTAGCTAGAAATGACAAATACAGGTGATTTTTGTCTGGAAACATAAAGATGCATGATATGTTTTCTGATGCAATAATGCTTTGAATGTATAAAAGAAACCCCAATGCCATAAAAAGAACAGCTAGAAACTATTTGATATTTCCATTGTCCCTGTTGTGGCTGTATAATACTGAATGACCACTTTTTAGGGTGGCTGAACTCATCTACAGATTTAATTTGTGGAGACCCCTGTTTTTACATAGTTCCAGTTGCTAATAAAGGTGGTTCTGTTAACATTTATCCAGCTGTCATTATCAGCCTGTCCCTATAGACAAAAAGCAGCCTTTGCACAAATAAAGCTTCAGCAGTATAATAACAAGTACGAAGTTGTTCAGGCAGTCAGATTGATGGCATGTTCCTGTATGCTGCAGAAGTCTCCATGATATGTGTATTAAGAACTATAAAGCTGGCCCTGAAGAATCAGAGCTTAGATACCAAGATAAACTCCTTGGCTGTAACTGTTTTAAGTCTCAGAATGCTTTGAGCCATTTTTCAGTCCCACAATACGCAGTGAAATGTACCGTTTTGGCACCTCTGCCTTTCAGCTCTGTCTTCAGATGAATTCCCTTCAAGCTTGTTGTGTTTAACTTCCCATTGGCTTTTGCCTTTGTTCAAATATAAATTAATTAATTTCTGCTGCATCTGCTGTTTGATTGTCTCGAACATCTCTGGTTGTGTTTGCGACGGCCGCAATGAGACCGTGTCATTCCGCTCCGGGGGGCGGGAGGCGGAGGGTCCAGCACGAGACGTGTCCGTGCTGTTGCGGTGGACGGGGGTAAGGGAGACCAGTCCATCTTGAGACCTGTGGGGCTTTTGCCTTGATCTGTAAACTGTGCTGTGCTCTGTGCTGAAGAGAGTTGTGTTTGAAGAGGCTGTTGAACGGGACTGCTACACCGGCAAATGTCCCTGCTGTGTTTTTCTGCCAGATACAGGAGTGAGCCCAGAGGAAAACTATGTTTAACGCTGAACAGCATCTGTTGCGCAGCTTCACTTTGTGTCTGCCCGTAGCCCTGACTTCTGGTGGAGGAAAAGCACTTCAGGTTCCCTGTCTTCCAAATTAATTCAGGCTTGAGCTAAGCCAGGTGCAAATCCCCTCTAGATTATGGGAGAGAGCAGGGAGGGAGTGCCAGGCACAGAAGTGTGTGCACGCTGTGTTGTGCTAAAGGAGGTCCTGCAGAATCCTTGTGTGTCCCCGTGTTGGCAGCTGGCAAGGCCTGACTGAGTTTAGCAAGATAAGGAAGGCGTTAAGCACTTGGTTAGATAATTTAAACACGGAACCTGCTGAATCAGAAAGAACCTTGAGACCCAGACTGGCTAAACACACATTTGCCCGTCACGTGGGGCAGAGCTCCCCACAGCACGTGGTTTCCTGGTGTTTCCCTGAAGCGTAGCTGATAAGAAACAGCAGCACCTTCTCGGGGTGAGCGACTGCGAGCTGTGCAGGGTGTCTTCTGTGAAAATTCAAACTTGGGATGCAGTTCCGCAGGTGCTAGGGCGGAACGTGTAAGCCGGTGCTGCCGTTCTCGCCTCACGCGGTGGGACCAGCCGAACTGACCCGGGTTAAAACTAACCCAGCCAAAAGCTGCTCTTAACCCAGAGGACAAACGAGTTCTCACCTCGGTGTAACCTGTCCCTGAACGTGTGTACAGCACGAGCGGGGAGGGAGAAGTGGGGGGCCAGGAGGCGTGGAAGCGGTGCCGGCTTTGGGTGCGTGCAGGTGAAGCTGTACTCAAGCGGGACTCACGCGGAACGGGCGTGAAACACGGAAAGGGAACTGCGTGAGCAACCGGCCTTTGTTTCCGGAACTTTAGCTAGTTGGTAAGGAAGTTGAAAGCTGCGTGCTGGGACGGTGTACCAGCCTGGGAGGATCAGTGCTTCCCAGGAAGACCCTTATTTCTTGTGGATACTGCTTCATTGATGGGTATTTTTCATTGCGTGGGAACGTTTTGGGGTGCTGGACCACAGGGTAGTCCTTTCCCAAAACGTGATGCCTGCTACTGGTTGGTGGGAATGCATCTTCCTCTGCGCGAGAGGTTGGGAGGAGTCTGATCGTGGTCCTTTTCCCGGCGGGATCAGTCGAAGGACGGTATTTCTGCAAACTTTGTGTTGAACAGGAACGTGGGTGCTGCGAAGCAAGTGCACGTGTGTGCCAGATCGTTTGAGGGGAGGGGGGCTTGCATTTGCATCTGCTGCCTTGTGAATTGGGGAACAGGGTGGGGAAAGAGGCGTGTTGGAAAGTACTTCTTATGTGCTTTCTTGTCATCTAGAGGTTTGCTGACAAGGGTTCCCGTTGGTTATGGGGCAGTACAGAGGAGCTGCACTTGAATCTCCAGCTGTGAACACACGAGTGAGAGGCCTCTGGGAAAAAAAAAAAAAAAGAGGGGAAATTGAAAACAGAGCTAATGTAAGCAAAGTATGTTGGTGCAGGGTTGAAATTAATCACAGGCAGTCAGAATCTCAGACTCTGTAATGGTGTATCCTGTGAAACTGGACTAATTAACTCCTCCTTGAGAATGTCTTTGATGCCTTAGAGGAGATGGACTCCATAATCTGCAGTCATTTTGCCAGTTCTTAAAACATTCAGAACTATGTAGAGTGTTTTTATTATGAGAGACACATTTATGTGGATGTAGTTATGGCTGTTAGCAATTCCATTAATGTGATCTTCAGAATTTCATAAATCACTGTGAACTGGTTTGGCTGATGCTTAAATTTCACGACTTGTTCCGAAGGGATTGTCTCGCTGGGCTGATTTATACAAATAGTCCCAGAACCGGTGAAGCCTTCATCTTGTGTGCGAGAAATTTAAGCTACCTGAGTGGTAATAAACCTTAAACACAACTGGAAATAATTTATTGGTTTCCATTTTGTTTGCTTTAATCTATAGTTTAAAATGATTGTGATATAAAGCTGATATAAATAAAAAAAAGGCAAAATATTGCCTTGATTCTGCAGGGTAAGTAGAGAAGTGCCTATTGCTGAGCTGATGGATACCTGCAGAGTGGAGGCTGGACCTTGGCACTGTCTAACGTGCTGTTGCTCCATCCTTACCTGGCCCTTTTGAGTGTGAAGGTGACAGGTTGAACGTTTCACCCGCACTGATTACCGAGCCAGACAGGCTTGCGAAGAGTCGCCGGCTTGGGTTGAATCTCTAGCATAACGCTTAACTTCACTTTCTTGGAGTTTTGAGTGGCATTGTCTGCTGTAGCATCTATTCAGGCCAACGTGAAATTTTCAACCTTTGGGAAGTGATGTGGACTTAACTCCACTGAACAGCAGCTGTGTTCTTGGGTGTGTGTCCTTGGTGGCGTCGAATGAAGCCCACGTTCCTGCGAAGTAAGAAGTAATTGAGTTTTACCGTAAACCCTGTTTTCTGTCAGTGGTTTGGTTTCACTGTAATTTTAAAAGGAACCGATGTGATGGTTGAGGGAATGTTTGTAGCAGCTTGTTTTGGGATCTGTGTTATTAGGAGAAGCCTCTCCAGTTGATTAGTTCAATAACTCTGAACTGTACGCTAACGATGCTCTCCGTTCCGTAGCACCGCAGTGATATAACTCACTGCGGTTTGGGCTCTGACAACATACAAGATTGGAGATGTCACATATTGCATAAATAAGGGTGGAAATCTTGTGTTAGACACTTATCTACTAAGGTGGCATTTAGAAAACACAGATCTGTCAACAGAGCAGGTAGGACTTAAATTGCTTTCTAGATCAAGCTAAATTAATGCCCTTGTATTGCTTGCTGATTTAGCTGTGTCTCTATAGAGTTAAATCCTGTCTTTGCTCAATTTTACAGAGCCATGCAGCTTGTGAATTCGCGATAATGGGGGGAACGAAGGCTTAGCAAACGTCCCTTTAAGCTATTAATCACGAGACTGGCAACATCATTGTCTTTATTACATTCATAATTTCAAAATCCTATCGTGGAGGAGGAAACATGGATGCTTGTTAAATATATTCTTTCACTGGAAAGTGCTAAGAAATCGGATCGTTAAAGTACAGAATCATAAGAGACACTAGAGCCTTGCCAGGAACAATAATTACTATTTATGTGTAATAGGTAAAGAGATGAGTCTGGTTTGCTTGTGCCTGAACTTAATGGATTTTACGAGTAACCAACTAGAAGGATTTGGGGATTGAATTTCGTTTTCAGAGCATGTCATATTACAAACTGTAGAGCTAAAAACTGTTGCAAACTGAGTGAAATATCTTGAGAAATCAACTGGTTTGTTGTCTCCCAACACAAGTAAGCAGCATGTGTGTGAAGCAGCTCCTGCTCGACGTTCTGACGAGTTCTTAATTTTTGCATTTGCTTGCAGCTTTGCTGGTAACTCGTCTCCCCCGACGCGGCCCTTTCTTGGGGTCGCAGCCCTTACCCCGTGCTTAGGTTACCTGGGGCTCTTCGCAGGCAACTTTGGGAAGTGGCAGAGAGGAGAAGGGACGGAAACTCCGTTGGGGTATCTGTTTGCACTGCCTTGTGCTAAATGTGTCGTGGGAGGAAGGGCAGGGGAGAAACTGAGCTTTAAATAAGATGTATGTAACTGGATAATGTGGGTCAGGTCATGTTTATGGTACATGAGCTTGATATAGACAAGGAGCCATCTTGTTTATGGAAACCTACGGGATGAGTGGGAGAGAAATGTGGGGAAGAGATGCCTCTGCAGGGACGACGGCTCTGCCGCACGCACGGCGATGCCATGTCTCGCGTCAGGCCCGTGTGTTTTAGATCGGCTTAATGCAGGCGGCAGCTGCAGCCAAGGAGGAAACTCCCTCGGCAGCATCCAGCTGAGCATCACGCTTGGTTAGGACACTCGGGGCTTGACAGTTCATCCTCAGCATCTCTGCCAGCTCCAGCCTATTGGAAAGCAGACCAGCGTGCTGCTGCTGCCCTGCAAACACCCGCTCCCCGAAGGCTCGTGCAGATTGAGTCGATTCCAGCTCACCTTTCCGTTCCTGCCCTCCTTGGGGTTTCAGGGATGGGGGGTTTTTTGTTGTTTTAAAGAAACCTGAGGTACAGAGAGGTTTTAAAGCTGTACCTTCAGTAAGTACATCCCCTCCTTACTCGGGGAACTTGCCTTTGGAGATCTGCTTTAATTTTGCACGCTGAAATGCTTCTGTTTGTCACGCAATTAGTACGAGAAGGCGATCTTTAAATGCTACTGGTAACGGGCAGAGAAGAGACTTTGGGCTTAGCTTTTGGCAGAGTTTGGGGGTTTGTCCTCTGGTGGATCACACTTCAGATGAATGTTTTTTTCCTTTAGAACGTACACGTAGCTAAAAGATGCTGAAAAACCTTGAGCTAATGAAATGCAATGCCTTAATTTTATGACCATTTAGGATTCTTGTAGACACGTGACTGTCCCCAGACAGTCTGGGGGACTGCTGGGGTTTGCCTGGTCTTTGGAAGGGAGTGGGATGTTCTTTGAGGCGATGTTTAGAAAGCAGGGAGCACACAGATTCAGTTCCCCAAATCGCTCGTCGGTCATTTTATCAGGACATACATTAGAAACTGAGTGTTTAGGTCCGGGTGAACTTCTTGGCAGGGCTGTAGCTCGTGGCTTTTGGTGCGGCTGCGGGGGTACCCTGGGTGCAGATGGTTCTTCAGTTCTTCCGTCAGATGGGTCTACCCGGGGTAGTTTGGCCAGCAGATGTCATGCAAGGACCACCAGAACAGCCCACCAGAACAGCGAGCGCTGCTGCGTTCCAGCTCCCTCCTCACCCCCTGACCAAGCCACGATGGCTTCTGGTTGCGCGTCGCCTGCCACGTTGGTGGTTTTCTTCTCACTCCTTTCTCAGCAGAGTCTGCACCGCACTTGCAAAAAGAATGTGGATGTTACACCACACGCTCCGCCCCCCAGCCATCAAATCCACTGAAAATCCCTCTGTATCAGACGTGTAAGTGTTTGGCTCCGGCACGATTACTCCAGAGTCCCATCCATTTTACAAATTGGCCGAAACATTTTTTGGTAGAAAGTCTTGCATTCCAGAAGTCTTGAGTCTGATCAAACTGCTGCCCTAGCATAGATCGTGACTGTTATTTTTATAACTCTGTATTACCGTGGCAAACGCTGGAGGTGGGTGGGTGGGGGGGAAACCACATCAGTAGCAACTTCTGTCTGATTTGTGGTCATATGCTTATAACTTGACATGGTTTTGCAAATAACTAAACAAAACCAGGAATTCGGTTGCAGGGGGGAGGGGGAGGAGGGGAAGAAACCAAAACTCGAAAAAAACCGCCACATCAAATATCTTGTGCGGAGAGTCTGACTTGCTCGCCGTTTGGATCTTTTCATGGAAAATGGTTCAGAG
>NW_010254947.1:4866-12799 GCF_000690775.1 Eurypyga helias | reverse complement strand
CCGGTTGCCCTGTCAGGCAGTTGGGGCTGTGCTGTGGCTGTCAGCCACCGCCGAATGCTGTGACAGCCTCTAGGCCATGAAGTTTTTGGAGTTTTTATTTAATTGCTGGTGTGTCTGTTCAGGCTTTATCCTAAATTTAGTAGCATTCAGTGCTGCTTTTTCCCTTGTAATACCTTTATAAATTCCCATATAATCTGATCTCTAATTTTAAAGCCATCTGTCATTTTTGAGCTGTATATTTTCCAGCTTTAGAAGGTCTTGTTGAAGGGAAATTTAAATTCAAGTCCTACTGAAAATGCATTTTTCTTTCAATTATTCATCAGTTAAAATGTCTTTGAGCTGGTGTTTGTGTAGCTGGTGAGACTGGGGGGCGGGTGGGTGCAGGTGGTGGGGTACCTGGTTAGTCCTTGCACCATGGATATGCACTGCTCTGCTTGGGAGCTTGCTGCATGGACACTCCACCCCAGGACCAACCTTCAGAGGTGTCCCCTGTCACATGCTGTCCTGTTCACTAGGTGGCATTGCTTCCTAGTCTAAAAGCTTCTAAATACTTCATTAATTATGCTAATCCACACGGTGGACAGAAAGTGAACTGCACTGGGATAGCTTTGCCCTTTTATCCTTTTTATTCCGACTACTTTGCTGTTGGGATTTCTCGGGTTGGCAGACCCTGCAGTGTCCTCATCCCAGTTGTCCAAGTTCTGGGTCTAAGGAAGGCTTTGGCTTGGAAAACTTCAAAGAGCCCATTGGGAAAATACTGAACGCGCTGACCTTGCTGTTAGTAGCCCGCTCCAGGGTCCAAACGCGTCAACCTCGCTGCCCTCCTGGAGTTGCTGACCTGGTTTGTCATCTCTACCCAAAAAATGCAAAAGAAACATAGCGTGGGGTGGCTGGAGCGGGGTTGGCGAGGTCTCTCCTGTCCTGGAGTGGGAGCTGTGTGTTGACACAGGGACCCTTGCCAACGTCTGACAGTAGGAGAGCACGGTGCTCCAGGCCCTACTGAGCTACTGCCCGTCACTTGGGTGTTGTGATGGAAATCTGGGCTTTTCCCAGGTAACCCTGTTATTTTACATTCTTCCGCCCTTCCCTGCATTCCTCCCTCCTCTTAGCATTAACCATCAGTCAATTAAGGGATGAAGCACGGTGGATTTAAGATGCCTGTCTGTTGCCAATGGGAATTAATTGGAGCCTTTGGTAGGCTTTAAAACGAGGAGAGGAATTTTGACCCCGCAGGCCCATTTTAGTGTCAGAAATACTTGGTTTGTCCACGTCAAGAGGAAGGTGGCAAGTCTGAGGTGTCTCTCTCACCTCCGTGGGTGCCAGGGCCCGTCAGGTGG
The DNA here is from genome assembly GCF_000690775.1 of Eurypyga helias. Taxonomy (NCBI): domain Eukaryota; kingdom Metazoa; phylum Chordata; class Aves; order Eurypygiformes; family Eurypygidae; genus Eurypyga; species Eurypyga helias. The sequence continues at coordinate 11,462 of NW_010254947.1, read as the reverse complement.
GAAGTCGCAGGAGCCGGCCGGGCTGAGAGCTGCCAAACCCACTGGAGGGGACAGATGCCAAGTGTGGGTACTGCCGCTTCCCAGCCCTTGTGTGCGTGCCTTCCGGCCCTACGTTTCAAGAATCGGCTTCTAGTGTTGATGCTCTCCTCCCTTGCAAACCACGGAGGTGTAACATCTCAGGTAAGACCTGATGCAGTTCAGCCCTGAGCTGGGCAGGACGCAGTGGGCTCAAGCAGTGAGCGCTTTGCTCTGATGAAAGGACAAGACGAAGTAGTTTCTGAACATGACTTTTCATGAGCGGGCAAGATAAAAATAAATGTAAATGGAAGATCCTGTTTCTCATGTGTATTTGATTAAAAACTACAGAGTTGTTCATTCTTGCTGTGTAGTATAATTGCTAAAACATGATTTGTAACCAAATATAGCTGCTTGCATTAAATATGGCCCTCGTTCTTACTAGGGAGGATGATATGGTAAAGGAATGCTCACTTAAACAATTACATAGTTCAATTTTTCTATTCAGAACTTTCGTTTTTTCACTTTTAAAAAAGTGAACGTAACCTTTAGATGTTCTTTAAGTTGAAGTTTGTTGAACTGCACTTGGATGAGGAATGGCATGTAATTAAAATAAACCATATACTTTTAAAGCGGTTTCAGTGCAGAAATGAAGCTTGTCAAACCATGTTTTGCATTTCTAATGATGGAGTAAAAGGTAACGGATGTGACAGATTCTGGTCACAACAGGATGATGGTGCCTTTCATCAGGTGTTCAGGGCCTCTGCAGCCATGGAGAGGATTTCCAAAAGTCACCTATGAGGAACAAAGGGCTCACATTTACTGGTTTACTGCTTTTTGAAATGGTCTGTGTGGCTTTTTTACCTCTGGTCTAGTGGGAGGTGTCCCTGCCCATGGCAGGGGGGTTGGAACTGGATGGTCTTTAAGGTCCCTTCCAACCCAAACCGTTCTGTGATTCTATGATTCTATGAAATTCTAGAATTTGTAGCTCTTGCCCTTCCATACTGGACTGAAGTTAGCTGCATGAGCAAGGATGGGAAGACTCCCTGGTCTCCCAGTTCCTTCTGAGCTGGGCTGGGTGAAGCTCACCTCACCCTACACTTGGTAGCTGGACTGAGAACGGGTGGCATTAGGTGATGGATGAGCTTTGTGTGACGAAACCTGCAGATATTTACGTGGAGGTACATAAATTCATCCTTTGTCCCAGCCTGATGTGATGTGTTAGTGTGGGACACAACACATTGAGGTAACCAAGGTGTTAGCTGTATCCTGAAGTTAAGGACGCTGCTCTCTGGGTTTGTAACCCGTTAAAAATCCCACATCCCCGTAATCGTGGCATCTGAGGAGCAAAGGTGGCATAGCTGTATTTATTTAGGTAATAAATTACGCTTACGTTTTCTTGCCTTGGTGCATGCTCTTGCATTCAACTTCAGAAACAGGTTATTTTTAAAAAGTAGCATGTGAATGTGTAACTCAAATCACCTTAAGTCAGCCTTTTTTTAACAATCTAGTTCTCGATGACCTGCGAGAAGGCAGTGAAGGCTGCATGTTGGTTGCTGATGTGCTGTACATGGCACGGTTCCTGAGACGACCTCGTTTCTCTCCCGCCCTCGGCTGAAGGTTTATACATTTCACTGGCAGAAGCTCGGTGTCCCCAGAGAGCCGGTGTGTTGTGACAGTCCCACTGTGCAGGAAAACGCCTCTTCAGACCTCTCTGGTGTTTCCCAGGGACTTCAAGAGCCAGTCGTACATCCACATCTTTAATTCCCAAGGCCCCCTGTTGTGAGAGCTAGATATAAGCTGTTTCAGAGATGTGTCTAGAAATCAATAGTCCTGGAAAAGAGTAAACGAGTTCCCCCTCGTTTGAGATGACCATCTCCAAGAGCTGCCGAATGGCTCTGGGGAGGGACCATCAAAACCATCCTCGGTGCCACCCCAGTGCAGAGTTTTCATCGGGAGGAAAAGAACAATTGCATTTAATTTGAAAAGCTCTGAGGAAATAATAACTCTTATTAGAATTACAATTTTTTAATGTCAGTGGAAAGTCTTGGGTGGTTTCAAGCCTCTCTAAACAAAAGCATTGCGTTTGGGTAGGTGTCTCCAAAGCCACGCTTCTGAAAGCTCGTTCAACAAAATGTGTAAAGGTTTTATTTCTGTCCCAAAGGTGAAAGAAAACAACTTCAAAATGTCAGAAATGCTGTTACCTGACAAGCTCTATTTTTTGTAAGGTCAAGAAAAAATGATGGATACTGTAACAAATGTTTGCGCTGTTACCTTTTAAAATATATATGTGATGCTCAAGTTCATAAACATTGCGTGTGCCTTTCAGAAGCTAAAAAACAGTGGCGGAAAGCAGGAGTCCTTGGTCTGTCCCTCCTTGTTTCTTCCGAAATTGATTTTTGGTTTAAGTTCTTCTGGTGTAAATAATTTTAATGAAAAGGAGAAAATTGCTAGGTGGAGTTTATCATCTGGAATATATAGGCTTAGATGGTTTCTTGAAATACAGACAGGTGAGCAGAGCTCCGAGTGCCCTGGAGAAGCACGGCACAACCCTTTAAAAAGAACATTTTTTAAAAAATCAGTCGTTGGGCTGACCCGGCGCAGCTCAGAGCGAGAGGGCTGGGCTGTCGCGGCTCAGGCGTTGCACATCCGAGCGTGGGATGGCTGCTGCTGCTGATCCGCAGCCTCCTGGCCCTGGGGGATGCTGCAGGGGCTGGACACACTTTCTTCCAGCCCTCTGTGCCGCAAGAGAGCGGGTGAGAAGGCCTAATCCTCTCTGCTTTGTTTTCTCCAAACTGCGATCCCAAGAGAAGGGGGAAGCAAGTGTTTCTGCAGGGGAGGGGGAATAAGAGGACCTGAGCAAGGTCATGATCCATCCCATGTGGGTATCCAAGTATTACAGGTCCAGTTCAGCATAGTGTTTGTATTTGGCCCTAAATAAAGCCGATTCCTTGCTTGGATCAGGTCACCTGTTCAAAGGAATTTCTTTTATAAAGCATCTTTCTGCTGGGGCTCTGTGAAATGGTGCTTTTGGTGATGTCGGGGTGATACATCCCATCTCCTGCCCTAACCAGCAGGAACAGTTAGTTGTCAGACATGGTGTCTCTGGGAGAAAGGATTCTTGGGAAAGCTAAGATGGTGAGCCTGTGCTGTTATGAGAGTTGCCTGCCCGTGGGGGCAGGGGGAACAATGCTGTCCTGGCCCCAAGATTGGGTGAATTAGGGACAGCTTCTCTTCTCTGAAATAAGAACCGCACCTGATGGTACCCTCGGCTGGCCAGGCCGGAGTTGCGGTGAGTCTGGACAGAGTTGTGAGCATCCAGCTTTGGTACCCTCGGTGACAACGGGAACGTAAGCGCACGTCCTGCGGGGACCAGGCTGCCCTGTCCCCTCTGTGCCCTCTCTGCGTGCTCACGCTTGCTCTGTGCTCCTGGTTTCTTCCTTCTCTGCAGCTCTGGCAGACGTACGTAGGTTTGAACGAAAACCGGAGAGAAGTTAGGTGGGGACTGCCTGGGTCCCAGCCTGTCTCCCTCCAGGAGAGGGTTCTGTGCAGGAATGAGTGTGCCTGCAGAGCTCTCAGCTGTCAAAGTGCTCTTTGTGCTTTACTGCTGGGGCGTCCTCTGAGGAGGTGGTTCAAAATTTAGCTGGTGTGTCTCTCGCCCAGCTCCCCCTCACCTCCATCGTGGTCCCAGAGAGCATCCTTACCCTCCTGCTTCGTGTCCAGCCTTTCAGGGGCTGGTACAGATACAGCTCACGGCCCTGGTCGTTCCCTCCAGACCTTTGAACTACCCAGCTCCGATCCTCTCTGGTCACCTCCGTGTGGTTTTGGCACAGAGCTGCCCGGGGTCTGCGGTGATGAGCCTGTTCTCGGTCACGTTTCTGCTTGTGCCTCTGCCCTCGCCCCGGCAGTGACCGTCCCCGAGGCCTCGCGGAGGCGAACAGGAACCTCGTTGCTGGCTCCGGCGGGCGTTAGAGGGGGTCCGTAATGCTTTGCAGACCAATTTTCTCTCTGTTATTGTTTTAAACTCCCTGTTAGCCATTCCTTTTTTGCTTCCCAGGTTTCCGCGTGTTTCAAATTATTTTCCCCAGAGGCATCGACGGCATTTTTCCAAATTGAATCTCATTTATTTTCTACCCAGGTTTCCAATCTCTCTGGGGCCCTTTGTATTATTTCTCAGTCCGCACTGCCATGTACAATATATCCTAATTTAGTATCGTCTGTGAATTATATTACCATGCCCTTTACTTCCTCTTCTATTTAATGAAGATATTTCCAAGAAAAAAAAAAACCTAAACTACATTTTATTAAAATAAGAAGGTAGAGTCTTAAAAACTCCTCTGTGGGTTCCCAATATGAATTCTAAATCTTTTCCAAAGAAATCTTCAGCATTTTAAAGAGAAATTAAAGCCTTGAAAATATCAAAGTTGGGTAGGTGTAAAAATTAATCAGTTTTTCAGTTAGCCGAGACCTCTGTCCTCGTGTAGCGAGCTGCGCACAGCGCAGTCTCTCTGACGGAGACATCATCGATGTATTTGCAGCAGAATTTTTTTGGTTTTTTTTAAACCAGTACCAAACATATGTTGGAATTTTGCAATAAATTTGTTCGCTTTCCCTTCCTGACCTTTTCAGGTTTGCTCTCGGTGGCTGTTCTAGCAAACATGTACGCTGTCAGGAATGGTGCTGAAGCAGCATATTTTAACGCAAACTGTGCAGGCTTATTCATAGGAAGTGATTTTCAAATTCATAATCATGAATATTTGCACTGTAAGGTTGATTCTGTTGTGAGCTTTTTATTTATAAGCTGAGAAGCGCTGCCTGTTGGTGCCAGGCTGGGAGAGCAGCATCATCATGCCTCCGTGACGGGGAACGGGCCGTGCTATGGAAGCTGCGTGCCCTATCAAAACAGCTCAGATTTCTGACTGTGAATAGGGAAACAGCACTGGCAGCAGGCAATTTGCTGGAGATACGTATCCTGAAATATTTGCTGCATAATTTCTAGCAATGAGCAATTTCATGGAGACTATGATCTGCTTGTGAAGAGAAATAAGGTGTAAATTGGATGAATAAATTGTTCTCTGCGCACGGTTTGCTGGCTCTGGAGGGCCCTTGGCTGTAGCTTGCTGGTGTCTTTGGTCCTGTGTGTATCCCTGGTGTGACCCCGCAGGAAAACTGATGCTGGGGGGAGGCATCTTAAATGCCCTGTGCTGTGGCCCGCACTGACCGTGCTCATCCCCCCGCGGTCTGTCCCTGGCAGTGTTCCCCCCGGGGACTCATGTCCCTCAGCTGGAGGTAGCCAGGGAGTCCATCAGGGGGGCCACCGACTGCTGGGAGAATTCCTGCTCTGTTTTATCCTTGAGAACACATGAGCTATAGGGATCCGTGCGAATTGGGATGGGTAGTGCTGTGCGTCTTCCCTGCCCTCCAGGAGCATGGCAGGCTGGTGTCGGTGACTGCAAGCTGTCCCCCCGTGTCCAGGCTAATTCGCTGCCTGCGTCTCTCTGTCCCCCTTAGGTGGGTTTTGCTTTGCTGCAGTATTACAAAATGAGCTTGTTCTCTGCAGGTGGAGGGGCTTCCCCAGGGATGAGGAATCCCCCGGCTCCTGGGGCTGTGCCACCTCCGAGGGCTGGGTCGGGGATGCTCCGGGTGGAGCCAGCTCGCTGGTGTGCAGCAGCTGTAGGACGGTAGAGGAGCCTTGGGGCTATTCTGGGAAGCACCAAGGGAGATTCCCAAGGTTTCCAGAGCAGAAAACTGGCTCGGAGCAGCCTGTCTCCACACCAGGGAGGGCTGATGTGGAGCTGGGCACGGAGCCCTGCGAAGGGAAGGATCCCACAGAAGCGATGCAGAGCCAGGGATCGTGGAGACGAGAGAGGGTGAGTCTGGCCCTGGTGCTCATGGACTACAAGGTGGGCTTTGGGATGTCCATTGTCACCTGCTGGGTGTGCAGGGCCGAGGGCTGATTTGGGAGAGGGGATGTAGGATATGGCACGCCCGTCCCCTGGGTTGGGGGGGTATCGCTGCTGCAGTCCCTGAGAGGATTTCAAAGGCAGTAAAGAGAAAACCTTGCCCTGGTCACCATTACTTTGTGGAAACTTAAGCCCTCGGGACTTCTCCATCTCCGTTTCTGACTCCTGCCTGCAGAGAGGGGCCTGGCTTTAAAAAAAATACCTGCTTATCTTGTGAACAGGGGCATGGCACCCTTTAGTTTCACCTGAGCAGATGGGAGCCTGATTGCTCATCCCCCACGCTGATCGCATGGAGCAAAATCCTTCCCGAAAGAGGGTCTAAAAGCCACGTCGTGGGAAGCGTTTGCGCTGCGACTCCGACTAAGCGCGTAGGGGTGCGGAAAGCACTACTATCTCCTTAGTAGCTTTGGGTCTGACGAGGCTGCGCTTCATTTGTTCAACACGAAGGCCAGGTCCAGCTTTTGTCATCTTTCCTTCAAGTCGTGATCGTGGTGGGAGGCTCCAGCTTGGGGGAGGCGTCGCGATACTGAACCAAGTGTTTAGGCACGTCCTCAGGGACAGCGATGGCTTTATCCCAGGGGACAGACCCAGACCTGTGTCCCCTCCCCCCTTCCCCCC
>NW_010254947.1:0-4825 GCF_000690775.1 Eurypyga helias | reverse complement strand
CCCCCCATGCCATGGGCCAAATACCAAGTTCTCTGACCGAGTGTCCTTCCTCCCCTTTATCAATAATTTTAATCGTTTTAATAACGTCCCCTTGCACGGATAGGATTACGATTAGAAAATGTCAGAGCCTTGTTATCATCTAATTAGAGTCACATTTCAGCAGAATAGAAAGGAAAATCTTCAAGCGCTGCCTTGTGCAGTGAAATGGGAAGAAAGTGATGATTTAAACCAGCTGCGGGCCAAGCCCCGGCTGCAGTCCCGCCTGGGACGCGGGGCACGGCGCAGGACGAGGCGATGGTCCCTGGCCGGAGCCCTCCGAAGCAATCAGTGCAAACTGCTCCCAGATCACTTCTGCAAAGGGAAAAACCTCCGGCGCGCTCCAGTAAAAACAATCAGGCTGTCAAGTTTGCCGTCTAACAGCTGAGGGGGTCAGAGCAGCAACACAACACAAACCAAAATAAACACCACCTCCTTCTGCCAAAAAGCCTTTATCACTCTTCTGGGAGAGAGGGAGGCACTTTCAGATGGCTTTAACTTTTTCCTTTTTTTTTTTTTGTTGTTTGTTTTTCTATGCTTAAATGTGAGTGGAGAGCCGGGATCTCTTCCCACCCTTCTCCTAATGCCATTATGGCAGGCGGAGGTACGTGGGGTTCGGTTGGCTTAGGAGAGCCTCTTTGTTTGCCTTTTTGGAGGCGGAGGTCTAAAGGCAGTGGGGAGAGCGGGTGTGCTCGACCCCTTAACCCCTTGGAAAGCTGCCTGGGGGTTTGCTTTGGCTTAGCTCGTCCTCTGGCCTTTGCAGCACATCCCAGAGAGCATCCCGGCTGGGGAGGAGGACACACGGCTGCGGTGGGGGCCAGGGCTCTGCCGTGGAGTATCCGTGTCTGCGCGGGATTTGTGGTGGCATGATGCCTGGTGGAGGGGAGTCTTGGCTTCTCTGGGCGTCATGAACACGAGCGACGTTGCAGAATGTTATTCTGGGTACAAATAAGGTTTCATAAGCGCTGCGGCTGCCGCGCAGCCCAGCCGGCTGCAGGGGGGATGACATGTGTGCCACCCCCTTGGTCCCTCCGTGCAGAGCCCCTTTGGCACCCGCCGTCTGCCCCAGGAGGTAACGTCTGGCAGCGAAGCCACTAAAACCCAGACCCGCTGCAGCCATAAGCCTGAGCCCCGGCACTGGGAGCTGGGGCTTGTGGTCCTGCTCTCACCCCTGCGGGATGGGCAGAGCATCTCCCTCAAAAGTGGTGCCTGGTCATGCCTCACCCTGCTCCGTAGGGATGCAGCCATCAAAGCGCGAGCAGCGTTTCGGTGGGGAAGCAGCACCCTTGTTCCCCCGTGGGTTTAACAAACTGAAGGTCTGGGCTTAAGCACTCTCCCCAGGTCTGAAACATCTCCCGCTTGTGGTTCTTGCCTTCAGGAGCTCATGGAAGGAGCAGGAGGACCATGGCCACCTGCTTCCTCCATGCTTGCCAGCCTTGCCCCGGCGTGTTGTGCCGGGAACACCTGCCGTGCAGAAGGGGCCGGACCCTGGCACCAACCAACCCCACGTAATAAATAACAACAGTAAAAACAGTTACTGCCTTAATAGCGCTCTGCATCCTCGGGATGCTGTAAAACCCCGACTGCTTGATCACAAGCCTCCCCCTTGATGTTTACAGTGAACTGAAATTTTTGTTCTCGGAGGAAAGTGTATTTTCTGGTGCCAAGAGCTACAGGCGGCTGGGCCAGCGGCTCTGCCGGAGTGGGATGAGGCCGCATCGGAGACTCTTACGGCTCGGGCGCTGCAGTGGTACGTTGGAGGGTCTCAGCCCACGGCTGGGGGCTGTTTTTGAGCCAACACCCGGCCCTGCTTCCCTTCGAAACTCCTGACATTTTGGGACTTGCTATATTTAAACGGGTGGGTAGTTCAGCCGTGGCCAGGAACCTGCCTCTGACAGTGACGGCTATTGAGGGTGGCACTGGGCTGCCCCGCCCCCCCGGGGGCCAGCGCTGGCATTTCTGCCGGGCAGCGCTCTCCCCCTTCCCAATTAAGGGCGCTGCTAATTTTAAGCGAGCTGCCACCACCAAGTAGGAGCACTTTAAATTATCATCCAGCCAAAGTGTCTTCTGTGAGAGCCGAGGGTTGAGCGTGAAGCGGATTCAAGTCTCTGGTCCCTGACGTTTTGAGGCAGGGAGGGCCGTATCCGTCTGCAAGCTGGGATGGGCAGATTTGGGAGAGGAGGATTTTCTTTGGATCAGTGTTTTCCAGAGCTTGAGGGAGGGAGGGAGAGGGGGTTTTCTTTAATCAAAATGAAAACCGTCTCTGATTCCATTTTAAAGCATGCTAAAACATTTCGTTCGACCTGATGCAAAGCATTGCATTTCATTTTGCGTTTTAATTAATTTTGTGATCCTTTAATTAGGCTAATTTCAAAGAAAAAATGTTTCTCTCAAAACTGGAAGTCAAAACATTTTGAAGATCATCTCTGCCTCTGAAACACTGCTTAGAAGCATTAGGCACTCTGCTCTCTTTCTAGAAACCCAGGTTAATTCTTGCCTTTACAGACTTTCCAAATGCCCTGGGAACTAAACCTAAGGAGTGCTTTAAAAAGAGCCCTTGTTCCTCAGAAAGTGAGCATTGCAGCCTGGGATCCTGGGAAGAAAGGGGAGAGGGGCTCATCTCAGACCTTTCCTACTCCTAAAAAACTTCAGGGCACGGGTGGGTACAGCGGGAGCAGAGCCCATCACTGGATGAGGCTCCATCATTTTGATTAGTTGGGGAGACTCCAGCAGTGGCAAAACCTCACACTGCCCGAGCGATTACGCAGAGGACACAGCACAGGACCCGGGGCCACTTGAGTTTTTTTCCTGCGAAAGAGTCTTTTTAGCCCCGGAATTACTGAGCTGCTGTGGTGGGCTACGAGTCTGGGGAGGAGTCCACACGGAGAGCCTTGGGCTCAGTAGCCAGAGGGCTGAGCCTCTGCCAGCTCCAGCTTCAAGCCTGGTTGGCATTGCAAGTATCCAAGATCATCTGACAGTTTCTCAGATCTTAGTTTTGCTTTAAGGCATCACCTTTTTCAGTCAATTAACAAATTAGGATCACAGACTTCAAAATACCTGTGTGTTTATATAGCATTATGGCCAGCACAGCCCACTCGGGGGTGCCGTGGGTTTCTCCGGGGCATCTGAGCACACCTGAGCTCGGTGCATTCCTACGTGTTGAGGCAAAAACCCCAATTATTTAGAGAAAACTCTTAAAAATCTGAATGGAGTGCTACAGCTTCACCACAGGCTTGGGGACAGATGCTGGGCTGCTGCTCTCGTGCTGTTCCTCGCCAACACAAGTATGAAGGAGATCTTCGGACCCCACTGAGCCCTAAATGAGGAAACGGCCCATCTGCTGACCGCCGGCAGAGCTCAGGTACGGCGGGACGTCACCAGAAGAGTCCCCTGCCCTGTCCAGGTAATTCTGTCTGTCACCCTGGGACACTGCTGCCTGCACGGTGCTCTGCCAAGGCAGCTCCAACCCCTCGAGCTGCTCCTGAAGCTTGTGGTGGGTCTCATCTTCTTGGGCTCCAGGGACCGGTGGAACCCACCTGCCCGATGCCCACGTAGGGAGCAAGGGCTCACGCCGGCCCAGATACAACCTCCAACTCCACCATACCCATGGCTCCCATTTAAAAACCTGCAGGGGGTGGGAGGAAGGTGCTGTCCCGAGGCGGAAGGACACCTGGCTGATGCTGAACCCCTGAGATGAAGGGAGATTTCAGGAAACTAGAAAATTATTTGGGAATTTAGCAGCACCCTCGCGCCTGGAGGAGTTTATCACAGGGCTGGCAAGGTAGGTTATTGCTTCTTCTAAATCCCTTGTTGGTGCTTTGTGTCCATGAAGTTCAGTTTATAACCAAATTGATGGGTATTGATCCAACTTTGCATCGGGCAAAAAGTCTTGTTGGGCCACTCGAGAGGTGGGCGATGGAGGAGCCGACCGCTGCCGTATATCGCTTTTCTCATGGGATGTTGAAAGCAGAACAGGAATCAGCTACACCAACTGCTTTTTGGGAAGTTCTGCGGCTCGTTAGCAAGACGGAGGGCTGCATTGGCAGGAGGTAACCACACGCCACGTGCATGTGCCGCGTGACGGGGGCACGGGAACGAGTGCCCACCCTCAGCACGCGCGGAGCGATGTTCTACCCAACGTGCGCCCTGGATTGACACCACTGCTGGGAGCCTGTTTCCCTGTACCACTGACCTGCTCCGAGCCAGACCCCGGAGCCTTTTCTCCGCGTTCGTGTGCCGGGGAGTATTTTCACTGCTCAGATGATTAAAAGTCAGCGCTCAGAGGCTGGCAGAACAAAACACTTTCCTAGAGATGGCATTTGCATTTGAAAGGCAGGATAGCTGTTCCAGGGACTTTGCTATTTCACAAACTACTTCTGTAGAGTCTCCTGGCTCCCTTCTCACTGTGCTTAATTTGGGGCTCCATGCTCTGATCCCAGCAACCCGCATCGGGTTAGAAGGCAGCTTTAATTGTCCTGTCTTGGGGTGGTTCGGGGAACCGTCTAGCGCCGGCACAAATTACAGTGCTCGGAGGACGGCTGTAATTTCTGTCCCGCTGCCCCCAGTTCCTGGGAACTCTCCTGGCAATCAGCAAATGATATGACTCATGCTCAAGGAAGCCAGAGCCACTCCAGCCTAGCGTGATATTTTGATTAGCAAGAGGCTGGCATGAGAGCTGAGAGGTTCCTGCGTGCGTGCCAGCCTGTGCGCGTTATTCCCCCGCTGCACCGGGCTCTGGCTCGCTGCTGTAGCTCTGGGGAGAGGGTAAACTTGCACCCTCAGCAAGTTT
>NW_010254946.1:6719-17501 GCF_000690775.1 Eurypyga helias | reverse complement strand
GATCCGCCGCCGGGGAGCTGCCATCTGCCCGGCTGCTGCCAGCGCCGGGGGGAAGGAGGTGGCTGGGGCCAAGGAGGAGCAGAAGGAGCTGGAGGGTGGCAGGACATCCAGGCTGTCTCCCGCGAAGCTGCGGCCGGATGGTGCTTTGCTGCGTGCCCATCCTCGCGTCGCTCCCGCGCACCTTCCCTGTTGTTTCGTGGGACCTGCAGAACGGGGTGTCTCCAGGTGCTGGGAATGTGCGGGAGCTGGAGGAAAGGAAATTAATTTATGGGCTCACTTAGAGCAGAGATGGAAAATGGCTCTGAGCAGAGATGGAAAACGCCTCCTAGCTCACGCCTGAGCTGAGGCCGACTTGTTGCTGTTGTAACTGGCATGCCATCCGCAGCTGCCCAGCCTTTGCAGCAGAGACACCCCGAGACGTTGCCAGGAAAGAGGAAGAGGAGGAATGGGAGCTTCTCACCCGGTGGGGTGAAGCAGGGAGAGCCCCAGGCATCGGCCAAACCAGAGCTGACACCTCTGGCAGGGACAAGGCAAACACGGCCGGGCAGTGCAAGAGGGAGCGAAGCACGGGGCACATCCAGCTGGAAGGAGCAGGATTTGCTGGGTGGACGGAGCTGAGACCTGCCGAGAAGGCGGTTGGCAGCAGGAAATCAGATGCGAGGTTGTGGAGGTCTTTGGGAAAAGCATCCCCCCTCCAGCAGCTTCCCTGGCCCCCATGCCCGGCTGGGCACATCCGTAAAGCGCTCAGGGACACACTTCTGCAGGCAAGGCCTGGTAAAAAGAGTCATGCCCGGGAATTACTTCTGCGCCTGGGATTCCCCTGTCCGTGGTTCATGGCAGCAGCTGGGCCGTGCCCTGCTCCCTCGAAGCGCTTCCCGAGGCGCAGGCTTCGAGCCCGGGCTGGCGAGCTGCCGCCTGCAAGAGCCACTCCCGCTCCCGGACGCGTCTTGCGTCGCTCCTGCCCCTCCAGCCCCATGCACAGACCCTCTCCAGCCCCGAGCTCTGCCCCAGTGCAAACCAGCAGCGATGACTTGCTGTAAACTGGAGGCCCTTGGTCATTCTGCTCGCGTTTTCGCTCGTGGGAACCCGTGCCTTTTCCTTAAACAGGCGAGACATTTTGCTACACACACGCAAGTTTTTACATGAGTTTCCTGAGTTCATGGATAAAGTCCAGAGCTGCCAAGCTCCCAGTACTTTGCCATGTCACACTAATAGCTTCCAGATCCCATCACATATTAAATTCATGTGGTTTCAGCGAAGCCATCTATTTAATGCAATTCGCTAAATGCCTGCGTAGCTCCGCTGACAGTGACATATTAGGTTTGCAGTCTTTTGCAATCTGATATCTCTGAATTTGCCACTGTACTAAAGATTTGATTAATGTGGTTCCATTTCGGTGCAGTAATTGGCTGCGACTGTTGTAGAAAATAATCAGGCTTTCATTCCTTACAACTGCATGGACATGCTAATGAGAGAGTGGGTTAATTAAGCCCCAGGCAGAAAGCGACAGTTACTGATGACTGTTATGACAAACCACCGACTCGGCATTTGGGAGCAGGACAGCAAATTTGCACTTTATGAAATTACAGGAAAACTGGGACATAAGGAATAAATAGTTACATCTGTTTGGTGAAAGGAAAAGAGCGAGAGAAGAGAGCGAGCGAGACCGTGTTGCCTCCTCAAACCAGGGCGCAAACACACAGGAGAAAAGTTAGGAGCCAGCAGCGCGGGGAAGGGAATAAACTTCTGTTGCCTTTGCGTGCACTTCACAGCTGCCCAGTGGGTTTAATCCATCGGCAGGGTGTGAAGCACGGACACTCAGCGCAAGGATGTGCGGTGCCGCGACGCAGCCGAGAGGCGCCAGCGACGACTCCCCTGGCAGGCGGGGGCTGCAGCCACGGCCCAAAATAAATCACATTTTGTGAGACAACCACCAGCCCTCCTGCGGGCAGTGAGGTGGGCGGCCGCGGAAAGCCGGGGTGCAGCACCCCCGGACCTGAGCCCACCCTTCCCTGTGGCTAAGGCTCTCCTTGGGGGGCAATTCCTGACGCCTGGGGCTCGGGAGCAGTTTGGCTGGCACGCAGCAGGGACAGCCCGAGATTTTGGGCTTCCTTAAAATGGCTGGGAGGAGGGGGAGGCTCTGGGAGGAGCGGGAGGGAGAAAGCCAGAGCTGTGCCATGACATCAGCGCTGATGCAACACTTTGGAAGAACATCAATGCCTTCAAGGAGCCCAACAAATCAAAGCCAGCCCCAAGTGCTGCTCACGGAGCCGGGCAAGAAGTGACCAAACAGCACGGCCTTTGCTTGGCATGCTCCTCCAGCTCCAGCTCTGCAATACTAATAAGTAATTTATAAGGATTAACTGGCAATTTTTTAAACTTTCCCTTTCATGCTAGGGATGTTTTGCAACATAAGCACTGCCACCATATAACCAATGATTTAGCTGAGGGGTTTTATAGTCTGAAATGGCTTTAAAATTTGTTTGGAATTACCTTGAGTACATTTTAAACACTTAAATTGTCATCTTTGCATTTTGGACTATTCATGATGCACTATAGGGTATTTTTTGTACTCCATTAGACTGCAGAGTAACTCTCCATTGTTTCACCAAGCCCTCCTGAAAACAAGCTGAGAGTGTACCCAAAGCACACTTTACTACGTGAGCTACGACAGATACGGCAGGGGATTGATGGGTCTTTTGGCCGTCACTGTCTCTCCCCATCGGTGTCCGTACCCACATCTGCAGCCCGGGGCAGTGCGCAGGCGCTGCTTCTCCCCACGGCCTGACCCAGGGCAAGGCTGTGTTTGGCACAGGGGGTACAGTGGCCAAGGGGACCCCCCCCCCTGCCGGCCGTACCCCCTCCCATGGCTGCCGGGCTCTGGGTCAGTACCTGTGGCTGGGACAGGCGAAGTCTCCAGGCAAAGCCAGAATGTGGGGTGTCACCAACCAAGAAAGAGGTGTAAGCATCCTCCAACCCACTGCAACCTCACATCTTTGAGGTGTTGAGACTAACAGGGCTTTTCAGTCACTGGTGGGGTTTTGGGCACACCCAGGGCTGGGAAGGCATCAGGGTTTTCTTGTGGGTCTCATTAAGGTTTGAGGATGACTGCGTTCTCTGCTGCTGTTAAGTTTTCAGTGGAGGATCTGGCTCCCATCTTTCCCCCGCCATGCCTCACCTTAGCCGTTCTCTGCTTCCCGCGCTGTCCCTGGCTGCTCCGTGCTCCTGCCGCGGTACCCGGGGTCTCGCTTCGCCCAGGCAGCTCCCACCGGCTGTGGGGTCCTGCGCTCCCGTACCTGACAGGTCCTCGCCGAGAAGTCCCTGGAGGAAAAGCCGTAAAAATGTTTGATGTAGGAATAGGATGGTTTCTGTGCAATAAAACCCGGAGCCATTGCAAAGCAAGCTCCTGTGTAATTACAAAGACAGAGGAGATCGCTTCCATATGTCTGAGTGGGTGTGAGGGGCCCCGAGCCCGCATCTGCTCTCTTTGTTCTGGTGGGGGGGAAAGGGAGAGAAAGAAAGAGAAAACAGAAGACAGCAAAGGGAACCCGGGGTCTGCTGGGGAAAATGACCTCTCGCTAAACCCCGGCCAGGGCTCTGAGGATCAAGGCACGGCAACATCTGGCCCTGGCCGAAAGCACGCTTGATCAATAAATTGTGCTACCAGGCACAAAATCAGAGAGATCTGAGAGCCATTCATTAACGAGCTCGTTAAGTGATTGATATGCTTAATTTTCCTGTCAAATGCGGACTTCCCTTGTAAACATGTCAATTGAGAAAAGTTCAAGCTTGTCACTCGGATTTATGGCTGGAATAACATGTAGGTGGAAAAGAGCGACACGTCCCCTGTGGCCCCTGTTGTTTCCTATTACACGTAGGGCCAACGAACCAGGTGCTGCCGTGTCCTTCAGCCCTCCTCCTCCTCCTCCTCCCTGCCCACAGCTGAGATAACATAACCAGACCGTCCCGCTGCAACACACCAGAACTTGGCCCCGGCACCAATTAGCCGATTAATTTATTCACCTTGATAAAGTGGAAGCCTTGAGTTTTAGGGTGCCTTTGATGGGCTGGTGTGGAAACCCAAATCCCACCCGGTTCTCCTTAAACAGCTGTGAGTTTAACTTGCTGCAATATCCACCACGGGATGGCTGTAGCCAGGGTATTTAACTGAAAACCAGACCCACGATTAGACATTTTTAGCCATTACAGCTAGTTTTTGTTTTTGTGTCCTGCCCTTTTTTTCCTGCTCCCACCAGTAGCTCATCCGAAGTCTCGGGCCCTGAACGTCGCTGCGGGCTCGTGTGGGCGTGTGACCCACTGGGCTGGCGTGTGGTGCCGGTGGTTGGGACCCCCAAACACACAGCCCCTGCCCTGCGTGCTCTGCCCCCCTGAGCCCGTCCAGCTCCCTGGGGCACGGCCTGCTGAAAGCAAAGAGCCAGCAAGAATCCTGCTCCTCCCCTGCTCCAGAGAGCCCCAGTCTCGGCGACCCCCATCGCTGAAGCTGGGCTCCATCCGCATCCCCGGGGCCAGTCGGTCACTGCAGCCGAGCCCAGCGCGGGGTCACAGCTCTGTCCAGAGACCACCCCCACGGCGATGTATAAACACAGGCAACATTGAAACATCCTCCTCAAAATATTTGTTTTCAGGCAAAAACACCGGACGCGTTTTGTTTTGGAAGCATCGTGCGAAACGGTTGGGGTTTGGGTTTGCTAAGGCACGGGGCGGAGGGAGAACGTG
The DNA here is from genome assembly GCF_000690775.1 of Eurypyga helias. Lineage (NCBI taxonomy): Eukaryota > Metazoa > Chordata > Aves > Eurypygiformes > Eurypygidae > Eurypyga > Eurypyga helias. The sequence continues at coordinate 12,764 of NW_010254946.1, read as the reverse complement.
TGAAACCTGGGGGATGCTGCCCTGGTTTGTCTGGGGGGGCTTTCAGGGTGCAGCACTGCCTGGTTGGGCAGGAAGAGGAGCACAGGACATCACCCCCACACTGCTGTCCTGTGCTCGCTCAAATCCTGCCCAGGGAGCCCCAAAATCACGCCTGATTTCAGCAACCTCACACGACGTTACCCTCCAGCCCTCCTCTCCCACCCTGCACTGAGCACCAGCCCCTCTGTTGCCCACGGGGGTATTTTGAGGGCGGGGGGGCAGGTACCATGCCGTACCTCCCAGGAGCGGGCAGGGGCAGGCTGTGGCTCTCGGCAAGGCGATGCCGGGGTGGGTGTGCACGGTGGGCACCATTGCCCTGCCTCTCCCCGGGATCCCCTCCTGGGCTGGGCACAGCTATAAATAAGCTGTTTTGTGACTGATTCATTTTTATTTCTGTTAACTTTTATCACGAAATAGCAGTCATCGAATCGACACCTCAGTTCCCTTGAGCATATTCCCTCTGGTGTCATTTTTTGATAAATGCCAAGAACAGCCTAGCAGCAGGAGACCATTATCCTGTGACATGCTCCACTCTGCTCACATTATCTCTAAAATAACACGGATGCTCGCGCAAATCCCCGCAGCAGTTGTGACAGGGACCAGAGACAGGCCCAGCCTGGCTGGACCGGGGCTGTGGCAGAGCAGACGGCGACGCTCGGCCGCATCCTCCTTCTCCCAGCCTGGGTCCGTTTCAAAGCTGCCTGGCACCAGCGAGCGGTTTTGGCTGACGGTGGAGATGGGAAATGGTAAATCCTTCCTACAGAGTGGGGGAACCTCCTGAGTTTCCAAGGTTTTGTATTTTCCACCTTATAATTTATTTTAGGCAGATTCCTGCCTCCTCAGGCACCAGAGGAGCCTGAAGCATCGTGGGAGAAGTTCAGCATCTCACTGCTCAAACCAGGAACTAAACTTCTTGGGGGTGTTGGGTGATGAGAAGCTGGCCATGAGTTGGGGGATTCAGCCTGGAGAAGGGAAGGCTCCGGGGAGACCTTAGAGCCCCTTCCAGTGCCTGGGGGGCTACAAGAAAGCTGGGGGGGACTTTTTCCAAGGGCAGGGAGTGACAGGACAAGGGGTAACAGGTTTAAATGGAAAGAGGGAGATGGAGATGGGATATCAGGAAGGAATTCTTCCTGCAGAGGAGTGGGGAGCACTGGGACAGGTTGCCCAGAGAAGCTGTGGATGCCCCATCCCTGGAAGTGTCCAAGGCCAGGCTGGATGAGGCTTGGAGCAACCTGGTCTAGGGGAAGGTGTCCCTGCCCATGGCAGGAGGTGGGACTGGGTGGGCTTTAAGGTCCCTTCAACCCAACCCATTCCATGATTCTATGATTCTTCCAGATTTTGGAGTTACCCTTCTTTTCTTTTTCCCTTTTTCTTCCAGTGACACATCAAAGACTCCAAAAACCTAGGAACAAAGAGCAAAGGAGGGAGCAGAACACCAAACCCAAACCTAGCACCCTCGGTTTCACTTAATCCTCCAAATTTAGATTTTGTGTCTCTTAACGAGAGTCGGGAAAGCTCGGAATTCAATGTGCTATGGAAATGCAATTTTCTGGGAGTGATGCAGGGATACTTGTTTTCATAGCAAAATCATCAAAAAGGCTGTTAAAGCCAGCTAGAGATTAGGCATTTGGGGTGAGTGGCTGGAAGCGGGCGGATCATGGCAATTCAGCCTCTCTTCATCCTCGCTGACAGCTCACAGAAACTGGGGGCTGTGCACAGTGGGGGGGAGCCCTGGCTTCAGAGAGACAGTGAAAGAAACCTCGGGCAGAGATCCCCCTCCTGCTCGTCTCCCTCTTTTACCCGGATAAACACACTTGTCCTGAAGCGAGCAGGTTTTTGGGCAGTCTGGGCAACACAAGTCCGATCCTGTTCCCGGGGATTTGCCATCGTTTCGTGTCAGCCTCGCACTGTATCAGTATTTATTTTTGCTAATATGACACAATTAAAGGGTAATTGTATCTGTACCTTTCATATCATGTCAGGCAAAATGAATGCTGTTAGGAAGATGATACTAACGTGACACGATAGGACATGGTTAACGCGATGGAACGTTCAGATCATATTAATGTAAGAAAAGAGGGGAGGGAGAGCTTTGGTGTCTCTCACCCTTCTTGGGTGGCTCGCTGCGCTGCTCAGGAGCCTGTGACATGTCCCTGGAAGCGTTGCTGCTTCCGACTTGAGCCAGTGCTTCTGCAAAGCACTGCTGGGGTGGACGTGCCCAGGGCTGGGACAGTCACGGGTGAGAGAAGAGGGAAAAGAGCTCCAAAGCCACCACTCCTAGGCCCATGTCCCTCTGGGCGATGGCTCACGCATCTCTGGCTGCTTCGTGCTTTGCCCAGCCTCAGCATCTCCGACACTCTGCACCCTCAGCAACCCTTTCCATCTACAACTTTGAGGCACGGTGGCAAAACTTGGAGGAAATAATTAACAATTATTTCACAGGAGAAGGTTCCAGCTGGAGCAGTATCTGGTGGTTGAACATATATCTAACAAAGGATTGTTATTTAAGCAATAACCCTTGAGAAATTGGTCGTTACCAGCATTAAACGACTCAGCCCATTGCCAAGGATGGTTAACGCTCTAATAAACTGGTCATTAACTGCAGTAACAATGAATTTCGAGGGGATTATTGCTATTATAAACCTTAATCAATGGTTTATAACAGCAATAATGTGGTCCTTTCTTTTAATGGTAAGTAGTGTGGCATGAGCAGCCTGCTTGGAAATATTTTCAGTGTGGCTGATAAGACAAAAGCAGGCATTTAAAGCTCTCCAACTCCAAACATTCTGGGGGAGGAAAAAAGGCCTGGTGAGATGTCCAGCGAGAGGCGATGGGGAGGCCGCTGCCTTTGCCAGAGTTGGTGGTGGCACAGGGCTCGGCCGGGTGCGGGCCGGCAGTGGGCACCCAGGCTGGCTGCCCATTCTGGGCATGGGCAACCACACCTCCCCTGCCCTGAGCCCTGACAGCGGGATATGAGCTCCTGGTGTGTCTCCACGCTGCAGAGATGTGGAGAGACTGCCAAGGGAGGAGCACGGGAAGGGGAGACGGGCATCTCTGGACACGATGCACCCAGCCATGAATCTGCCAGAGTGCCTGTGGATAAGGATCCCTCTCACACGAGGACCCCAGGGACAAGCAGCTGATGTCTTGAAGAATAAGATCTACCTCTACCTCTGCACAAAGAACCACAAATGTTATTATGGGTCATAAATTACCCTGTCTCTTGAAACCCAACTGCTGCACGGTACTTGACACTGCAACCCTCTGCTGCATCCCCACAGCCTGAAAATGTCACAGGTCCCCTTTCCCTCTCCTTTCCATGCTGCTTATTTGGAGACTCCTGTTACTGCCTTCTGTTTGCCGTGTGAGAGGTCTACGTTGCTTATTTATGGCGTGAAAAAGCTGGGGAATAGGAAAGGTTCGTGTTCAACCTGAGGTGTCCAAAGAACCCAGGTTAATTAAGGAGATAAAGCCAGGGATGCTGGTGAGTCATAGAATCAGAACCGTTTGGGTTGGGAGGGACCTTAAAGCCCCCCCAGTGCCACCCCCTGCCATGGGCAGGGACACCTTCCATAGCCCAGGTTGCTCCAAGCCTCATCCAGCCTGGCCTTGGACACTCCCAGAGATGGGGCATCCACAGCTTCTCTGGGCAACCTGTCCCAGTGCTCCCACCCTCTGCGGGAAGAATTCCTTCCTGCAGTCCCATCTCCATCTCCCTCGTTCCCTTTAAACCCGTTACCCCTTGTTCTATTGGAGTAGGACCAGAGAGCCACAGACCCGGTGTTTTTTCCAGAGGAGGGTTGGGGTAAGCCCTTTGCTCCCGCTCCGGGGGATGGGCAACTGTGGGCACCCCGGGGCAGGGAGCACAGCGCTTCGGCATGTGGTGCACCTCTCTGCTGAGGGACAAGAAAGCAGCTCTGGCACACTCCCATCTTGTTTTGTGCCCCATATCCCTCAGAAAACATACGGCAATATAATAAGGTAACAACCTGATAGCATGTCTTTCCAGGGGGGTTTAAGGAGCATCCCCTTTTCCTGAGTGAGCGGAGCTGGGCTGACGGACGCTCGGTCGATAACTGCCCGGTCTGCGCTTCCTTCCTGAGAAATCCCCTGTTGGGCTGAGACTCATCTCATCATCCCCATCCAGGGAATTATCTCCGCTTCCGTGCCGAGCAGTCGGGGGCTCAGGCAACTTCGCTCTTGCTTCAAAGCTCTGGCAGATCCAGGGAGCTCCCGGGGGAGGGCAGGGCAATCTCAAGCGACTCGGGCTGCAAAGCCCTCGGCCAACGAGCGAGTTATAATTATGCCCTGACTTTAGTGCAGATTTTCTCTCTTCTCTGCTTGGGATTTTTATGGCTCTTCGGAGCCGGTTCTCCAGCCCCTGCTCTTATCTCTGTGCTCCCTTGGCTAAGCTGGCTGCGGCTGCAGGAGCAAGGCATCATCCCGCATTAACCAGGGTGAAACCACGAGCCGTCTGGGGGCTTTGGCTGGTCCCGGCCTGTCTCCTGACATCCTTTCCGACATGGTCCTGCTCATCCTTCCCTCAGTTTGCTTGTCAGTGTCCCTCAGAGCGGAGGGGGTGGATGGTGACTCCTCTCCCTGCACTTTTTTTTCAGAAGAAGGCTGCAACGGAATAAATTGGAAAGTTTACTTCATGTAGCATGGAAATAAAAAAGCTCATTCAGAAAGTTAATGATTTATTTTATAGTTTCATTATCAGGGTCACATTACTCAATAGCATTTCAAACATGTCATTTGTACAAACTATGGTAATTAAAATTTATAACGTACTTCATCAGCGGCATATGAATCTTTTAGCCAGCACTCTGCTGTCATATAAACAGTGTAATTTCAGCTGCAATTCACCCTTTATTGGCTCTCATTTGTGATTTAACAGCCATCAATGACTGTGCTATAAAGAATAAATTAACCATCCGTAAACCTTATGATGACAGGGACAGTCAAACAGACTTAAACTGCCTCCACCAGACTCTGGTGAGCCAACAGAGCCAGCCCCGCGAGGTGCTGGTGTGAAGGCGCGATGGCTCCTGTCACCGAGTGCTGGGCACGAGGCACGGCAACCCCTTTTTTTTAGCGCCTTCCGGAATGGACTCTTTTCCACAGGGCCCAGCTGGAGGATCCCTCCCCTCCTGCCTGGAAGGAGGAGTTTCAGCCACTGACAGCTTTAAAATCCATCGCCATCCCTCTCGCTGCAGCGTCAGCTGGAGATGCGCTCGCAGGACCCCCGCGCCGCCGCATCCCTGCATCTCCCACTGTGACCCCGGGGTCCCCGCATCCTCCCCAGCCCCCGGTGGAGCAGCAGCCCCTCAGGTCCTCGTCCAGCTCCTGGGGGCGGCTGGGACTCAGCTGGAAAACTCCCCAGAGTCTGGCACGTCTGTTCCCACGGCTAAACCTGCTCCAGGAGAGTCGGCCCAGCGCAGGCAGAGAGGGCGAGGGGAGTGCAAGCCAGACCCCAGCACTTCCAGCCCCGCCAAGCTTTATGGACCCGAGAGCAGATCTACAACGAGCAATTTCTTAATCGGGAGCTCCGTGCAGCCGACAATTATCCAACAGCTATTTGCGCCCATCTTTTGCAGAGGGAGCAATCCGTTTTAATGGGATCCCTCCTATGCTGAGAGCTGACGCTGTGCAAAGCTAATAAATGATATGGATTGGATTTGTTACTGAGACATCTCCAAGGAGCCTGGGTCATACAGGCCAATAAAATTGGCCTCATAAATTTACCCTGACACACAGGATTACTCCAGCATTGCTGAGGTCACCTTCTCACACTGATTTATTGCCAGCCCATGGGTTAATAATACTGTTTACGGGGTTGTTGTTTTCCCCTCCACGTAGCCGATATTAATCAGCGTGTCCGTGCCTTTTCGGCACTCTGGGGCGGGCACAGCGTGGAGGAGATGTGGGGTGAGGACGTGGTGGAGAGGGCAAGCCTGATTTATTTTCTAGGCAAGAATTTTAGTGTTTAGAAGAATCTTTTGAAAG
>NW_010254946.1:6258-6705 GCF_000690775.1 Eurypyga helias | reverse complement strand
TTTCCTTTGCGGAGTCCCGAGGGCAAGGGGCGGCCCAGGAGGTGTTTTTGGCAGTTCCCAATCTGGGCAGTCTTTGGCACTTTGTGCCACGTTACTGCTGATCCACGGGAGGGATTACAGTGTTCAGACAACTGTAATTCCCACTCGATTTGTTCCTCGGGGGAGGGAGCAGCAGCACAGGGTCCTCTGCACAAGGGGACCCGCAGGGCAGGAGCAGCCGGAACGCTGCCTCTCCGGGAGGGACAAGGAGGAGGGAAGCTGTGCCCCAGATGTTGAAGCGGAGGCACCGATGGCGCAAGCACAATGCATCGAGGGTTTACTGGGCGGTGAAGAGGCGGTTTCATTTCATAGGACCACAGGATGGTTTGGGTTGGAAGGGACCTTAATGACCATCCAGTTCCAACCCCCCTGCCCTGGGCAGGGACACCTTCCCACGCCCAGAGTGGT
>NW_010254946.1:585-6011 GCF_000690775.1 Eurypyga helias | reverse complement strand
GAACCCCCCAGCTCTCCCAGCCTTTTGCTGCCTTCACCATGCTCAGGTGAAGCACCACGCAGAGAGCACTTTTCTTGCAGGGTTTCACTGTTTTGCTGCCAAATCAGTATGACTTGATGCCTCCGGGCAGGTGGCACACACCAAACCCCAGCGCTGGCGCAGAGCTGGAGCAGCAGAAGTGTCAGCCTGAACTCCTGCTCCCCTCGAACACGACGGCAGCACTTATAGCTGGGATGGAGAGAAGGGAAGCATCCTTTCCCTGCAACGAAGGTGCTTCAGAGCACTTCACAAATAAACACGACTCCAAACCAACAGAGCGGGCTGAAAGCATGTCAGTATTTCCCTGGGGACACTTCTGTCCCCAAATGCAGGAGGGATGGCTTCTTCCCCAGGGCCCTCTTCTCCTGGCAACCTTCTCCCCTTTGGCCTGGGAAAAAGCATTTCACAAACCGGCTTCCACCTTCCACAGGCCCTGTCGGGGTGAAACCCGTTTTGAGAGAGGCCCCAGCACCGTCCCCTGCTGCACTTTGGATCGGCACTGGGATACTGCTGAGACCAAGCGCAGGGAGAGTCTCAGCCTGGTAGCACCAACAAGCTTTGAACCTTGGAGAAATTAAAATTTCCCTCGGGATCAGTCCCCGCAGCAGCACCCGATTGCTGCAGACACTGTACAGCCCGGGCTCCTCTTCTGCCCACTGAATCCCTGGTTTGACGGCTTAAATAGGTTCTACGCAGGACTCTCCAGGAGGGATTCCTCCCTGCTGTGTATCTGAAGGGATGTAAAACCTCCCTTTCCCAGGCTGCTGAGGACAAGAACCTGCTTTTCCTTCCCCATAGCAGAGTTTTTGTGCTTCTAAACTCATTTACAAGAGAGGAGAGGAGAGAAAGGCAAACAAAGGTAGCAAAACCTTCACTGGACCCGAGCGACTGGTGCTGTGGCAGAACTGCCGGGCTGGCAGCCACTTCCCAGGAAAGTGGCTCCAAGAAGAAATGGGGCGCTCTGACGGGTCTGAAATTCATGCTGGAATTTAGACAGAAAGCACAAATCACCGCTACCTCCCAGTAAAGGATTGCTGCCCATCTTCACTTTGTCTGCCTGGAGATGGAGGTCTCCAAACCAGCTCACACCCCCGTGCAGCGGGGAAGAGCCTTGAGCTGCTGTCGAGGCACCGTGAGCTGGGTGCCAGTGAGCCCTGCGCACTGGGATGGGGCTGGCGGCCAGAAGGCACAAACGAGAGCACGGTGGCCTCCCTAGGGACCAGCACCCTCCTCTCCGGGAGGGCTGACAGTGGACTCTGTCATCTGGTGCTCTGTGGAGCAGTGCCCCTGCTTTGGCCTGCTGGAATGCTGCTGGGCTGGGAAGACGCCCGGACCGCAGGCTCGGCACCGGCATCCATCTCCTGCTGCAGCAACGATAAGACAGCCTCGTGCCAAGCTGAGCTGTCACTTCAGATGATGCTGAGGTAGAAATAAAGTGTAAGTGAAACCCTGACACTCAGTCACATTATCCCTGCCCCACATCCTTTGGTTTTTTTTTTAAATCTGTGGGAAAAGAGCTTCAAGGAACAAATTCATCGAGAGCCCTGAGGAGGGCGAGGCAGCGATAGCCAGAGGCAGGGCAAAGCGCAGGGGTACCCAAAAGGTAACTGAGCAGTGTAAATTGCTCGGACTTACAAAGAGCCAACTCCAGGATGTGAGTTATGGAGTATTAATTCCCAGCCAGATTCAGCTCCACACTTCTGCTCTCGTGAGAACTTCCCTGGAGTGCTGCGTCCAGCTGTGGAGCCCCAACATCAGAAGGATATCGACCGGTTGGAGCGAGTCCAGAGGAGGCCACGGAGATGGTCCGAGGGCTGGAGCCCCTCTGCCCTGGGGAGAGTTGGGGGGTTCAGCCTGGAGAAGGGAAGGCTCCGGGGAGACCTTATTGCAGCCTTCCAGTGCCTGAAGGGGGCTACAAGGAAGCTGAGGGGGGACTTTTTACAAGGGCAGGGCGTTACAGGAAAAGGGGTGACGGGTTTAAATGGAAAGAGGGAGATTGAGATGGGACATCAGGAAGGGATTCTTCCCACAGAGGGTGGGGAGCACCGGGACAGGTTGCCCAGAGGAGCTGTGGATGCCCCATCCCTGGGAGTGTCCAAGGCCAGGCTGGATGAGGCTTTGAGCAACCTGGTGTAGTGGAAGGTGTCCCTGCCCATGGCAGGGGGGGTGGAACTAGATGATCTTTAAGGTCCCTTCCACCCCAAACCATTCCAGGATTCTATGATTTCTACAGAAACGTGCAGAATGCAATTCTACCACCACACCAGGCTCTCCAGCCCAGCTTCCACCAAGCGGGCCTGGGTTTAAACCACCGACACAGAAATGAAAAGCTCACGGTGTCGTTTCCTGGGCCCTGGATACACTCCCCCGAGGACAGGCCCTGTTTTGCAGTGGGCTGTCCTAGCCGCCCAGATTCTGCTTTTCCTTACAAACCTGTATGCCTGTATGTCACACCAGCACGTCACACAGATAAGCCTGTGTGTTCCATGAAAAAACATGGAAAAACACAGCCTGGTGAATCACCTCTGCACCCCAGTCCCCTCTGTTGGCACTTCCGATTCCCCGTGTCGGTGCTTAAAACCCTGCAGCAAGAATTACCTGCATGGAGCAGCGGGAAGGTGGGCAGGGCTGTCTGTGTGTGCCCCTCTGTCCCTGCTCAGGCGATATTTTCGGAGGAAGTCCTCTGTGTCCCTTTCTCCAGCGCTGAGCGTTTACCACTCACTCCGCAGCCGAGCCCCGGGGCAGGCAGCCTCGCCCCTGCTGCTTCGTGTTACTCTCATCCAGCCGTAATCGCAGGGGACAGGTGAGATGTGCTTCAAAACACTGTAATCATATTTTAAATGGAAATGAAATGTGTGAATTAAATGTAAATTGCAGCAGAATGGAAGGACAATCACTATTAGTTAAGGTCTGACACCTATTTTTGCAGACCTTTCCTAAATGCCACAACTTGTTTCTCCGCACTTGTGACGAGGACGGGTAATTACGTGGCAGCTGCTCGGCAGCCGGGCGGGTGGTGGGTACCGAGGGGGGCCGGTGTATTTTAAACAGCTATGGACTGCTTGTTGGGTCTGTGAAATTATGAAGCAGCAATGATATTTTTATTCGGGAGCCATGAAAATAAACCTTGGTGTTTTCCCCCTGAAAAGGTGAGGCGGTAATACAAAAGGACGTTTTTATACAGCCAATTTATTTAAGGGTTCCCCCATTCGCTTTTATATTGGAAAAATATGTGCCCTGCCAATGAGTTGAAATTTCTTCTTTATCTTTAATCTCCACGCCACCTCCTCCCCCGAGCCACTGGCTATTCCCACAGCCTTGCTGTACCTCGAAGCCTCCCAACAAAGCCTCACTTCACTTTTCACAACAGGACACATCCACAGGCCCTCGCATGGTGGGACTGGGGTGTTAAACACGGCACAGGCAGAGACAGCCCTGCCCTGTGCTGCAGCGGTGTTACGATTCTGGGATGGGATTCTCCCCCTCTACTCAGCTCTCTTGGGAACTCCCTACAGTTCTGCCTCCAGCTCTGGGGCTGCAAGAGCAGAAGGACACGGAGCTGTTGGAGTGAGTCCAGAGGAGGCCATGGAGATGCTCCGAGGGCTGGAGCCCCTCTGCCATGGGGACAGGCTGGGAGAGTGGGGGGGTTCAGCCTGGAGAAGGGAAGCTCCGGGGAGACCTTAGAGCCCCTTCCAGTGCCTGGGGGGCTACAAGAAAGCTGGGGGGGACTGTTCCCAAGGGCAGGGAGTGACAGGACAAGGGGTGACGGGGTTAAACAGAAAAAGGGAGATGGAGATGGGACATCAGGAAGGAATTCTTCCTGCAGAGGGTGGGGAGGCACTGGGACAGGTTGGCCAGAGAAGCTGTGGATGCCCCATCCCTGGGAGGGTCCAAGGCCAGGCTGGATGAGGCTTGGAGCAACCTGGGCTATGGAAGGTGTCCCTGCCCATGGCAGGGGGTGGGGCTGGGGGGGCTTTAAGGTCCCTCCCAACCCAAACCGTTCTATGTTCTATGATTCGGGATGGAATGGTGAGTCCCAGCGAGATCAGACGTGACGCTCTGGGTCTGTGGCACAGCCGAGGAACAGCCGCCCTGCCCAAGGAAGTCGACTGCAATAACGAGACAACTTACGTGCAGACTACGGTACGCTGTGGGAAAAAACACCGCCGAGAAGAATCTGGTGGCACAGCGCTCCTCAGGTGACATCTCTGTGATTCAGAGATCTCCTCCTGCGCCTGTTGTTCTGCCTGTCTCCCTGTAAAGATAAAACATTGACTGTTCTCATTATCACTGGGAACTGTTCTGCTGGGAAAAAAGAGAATCCTTGTCCTGAGGAAGCTGAAAGCTAAGTGTTCTTTAATCTGTTATTAATACCTGGGGCTACTTGGCAAATTTTTTGGTTTTGAAGTACCGGACAGTAAATAGTCAAACAAAAGCTGATAGCTCTGAGACCCTGAACGTATTGTCAGAGTGCTCTGACGTGAGCGTCAGTGCTGAAAAGCCTTGCTCTGGGCATCACTGGGGCTGCACAAACCTCTTTATGGACGCTCAGACATCAGCCACGCTCAGAGCCGGCCCTCAGCCAGGGGCTGGCTCCCACCCTGTGGTACATGCCCAGGAGCCCGGAGAGACTCAGCACCCCATCCGCTTCGGGCACCTTTCGGAGAGGAGCTGAGCGTGCAGGAGGCCAAGGACGGTGCCCACGATCCCTTCGCCCGGCTGGGGGGAGCAGCACTGCCCAACGTGCCCACTCCCCGGCCCCAGCAGCCCCAGCGGGTTTGTGGCCGCTGAAGGCACGTCCCAGCAGTGGGGTCGGGTGGAGAACCAGGTTTTTCCCATTTCTCAAATTTCCCTTCCCTGTTTCAAAGCAGAAGGATATTTGGGCTTAATTTCTTGCAATATTGCACTGGGGGAAATATATCATCACATGTTGGGATAATCACGTTTAATTCCGGTTTCAATAGCTCTTACAGATACATATATATAGTAGTACACTGGAACAAAATGGGTTTTGAAATGGAAAAACCCTATGCCATTTAATTCCTAAAAGGTCAAACTGAAATGCTTTGGCCTTATCGAAACGATTTTCTCCTTTGATTTTTCTTTCCAAATGCAATTTCATCAAAATCAGCGCGTTTCCGCAAATGTTTCACCTTTGGTGAAATGGCATCATCTGACAGAGAAGCGTTTTGGGGGAAAATTTCCCACGGGTTCTTGCCGGGAACGAGCCACCAGCCGCGGCACCCGCCCCGAGCTCCTGCAGCGCTGACAAGCTGCGGGCAGGGCTGCTCAGGCCGAGTCCTTACGGCTGGAGACCGGAGCCGGGAGCCCGGCGCGAGGGCTCTCCCGGCTGCGGGCGGGCCGGGCAAAGGGCGGCGGGCCCCCGC
>NW_010254946.1:0-341 GCF_000690775.1 Eurypyga helias | reverse complement strand
CTCCTCCTCCCCGAGCAAGCGCGCTGGGAGGATCCAGAGCCTTCCTTCCTATTTTTACAAAGCTTGCAGCATTGTCAGAAAGGAAAGGGTACCATCTGGTTAGCCCTTGTTTACTGCACACCCTGCCAGTTTGAGCTTATTAATCATATTTACCCAAGTATCTTAATTACTCCCTGTCTAGCGACTTGCCTTGCACTCAGCTGTTGACCCGCTCCCCTCCCCTCTCCCGTGCTCTTTTTTTTCTCCTTCTTTTTAATTCCTTTCCATCATTAATCACAGGAGCAGCGTGGGCAGAGGAATCTGCAGCTCGGCTGTCGCTGGTGTTGCTCTCACAGCCGACG
>NW_010254945.1:0-32014 GCF_000690775.1 Eurypyga helias | reverse complement strand
ATGATTCTATGATTCTATGCACACTTCAATTTCTGCCCTTTATTAAATATTTGTCCTGTTTCTCACTTCCTCATTGTGTCAGTGGCTGGTGGGTAGCCGTGTGATTGGGAATTGCATATTGTAGTTTTGTGATAGCTGACTAAGATGCCCAGATCTGTACTGGATTTGTATATTCCATCTTTCTTAACTAAATTCGGTGTTATGTCTCTTTACTGACTGATTATCATCCCTCTGCATCTTCCCAAAGAACTTTAATATTTCACCTTGGCCTCTTTTTCAAACAGTGATTTCCCATTAACTTATCTGGATGCAGCCTAATTTCCAATCATATTAAACAGGAATAAGAAAACTGTTGACTGTGCAGTCAGAGTTCCTAATCAATAGACTAACCCCATTTTTTTCCACGCAGATCCTTTCTACTCCTTATGGCTTATCTTGTCTGCATCACAACTTAGTTTTAATTGCCCTTCCCAACTGACTGGCTGTTGTAGTGGCAATGGGACTGTGAATAGTAGCAACTCCAGCTGCTTCTGTGAACAGGCTACTCTTGTAACTTCAGTTAGGTAATAATTCTACACTGAAGTGTAAATTTGCTAAGAATTAATTTATGGTAGGAAACCAAAGGACTTCTTAATTTGAGTCAAATTGGACTAACAATTACAGACAAAAGAAAAAAAACCCACAAAGTAATAGGAAATTGGTCTTAATAATGTCAAAATATTAATTTCAGTATTTTCTAAATAAAATGTTCTAACTTTTCATGTCAAGATTGCCCACTGTTTATAGGGTATTTAGGTAATCTGAGAAAAAAGCATTTAATTTAATTTGAAACAATATTTTCTTCCTTACCTGAAAGAAAATCTCTTTCAAATCAAATGGGGGAAAAAAATAATCTTTCTCACAGCAGTACTCATAACGATATCTATTTAACAAGAAAAACTATTTTCTCAATTTTCTAATTTTCCTTCCTTAGTAGTGAAGGGTGTGCATTTTTCTAGTCTGGGAAAGTATATTGGAACAAGCTAGATGACTTTCTAACGCCACAATAATCACCTTTTATTGTGAAGGATTTTCAGAATCACTTTTCTGTGAATAAGTATACTTTCTGCAGTCAAAGGGAGTTTGCCCAATGCTGATTCTTTTAAAAAACACAGTGCAACCAATCACTTTACCATTGGGAACCTGCTCTTCAGGACTTCCATTATAAATCAGACTGATGCAGAATTTTCTGGGTATAAGATGATGTTAGATATTGGCCAACTGGTCTATGGTTTCAAAGCGGTTCTGACTGCTGTAATAGTAAGCAGTGCCTGAGACCCTGCAGTAGTCTGGAAGATAGTTGTATGTAGGTAAATATCTAAAATGAAGCCTTCCCAGTCATCCCTGGATCTCTGGTCAGCCTTAGAAAAGCGTAACTTAGTTACAGCTGTCCTCATGTACCCCATGGGTCAACAGATGTTTTCAGGGATGTGTCTGACAGACCTAGATCTGACAGCATGAGCATCTCACACATGTTGCTCACACAAAAGAGATTGTCCAAAACACTGACAGACTACTGGAACAGATGTATGTCTGTGACTGGGGAGTATCAATTACAATCGCGCATACACACCAAAGAAGAACCTGTGTGAGAGTCCATGTATGTTGGCAGAAGATCAAACCACAGGCTGACATGAAGGCTAGTGCCAAGTACCTCTGCAATATGGCAATTGGCAGCTGAAGCTCTTAGGAGTTTGGTATAATACAGAATAATTCCAGATTACGGGTTTTGTTTTGGGTTTTTTTCGCATTATCCCCCAAGGTTAAAAATCTGAGAGCACACGTGCTGTCTTAGGGACATTTCGCTGGATCTGTGGGCTGAAGTTTGTTATTGCAGAACATCCAATGTCTAGGGGAAGGGCATATCTCTTTTAAATGCTTTTCTTGGTCCCTGTTTCTGGAAAATAGGCAAAGCCTCTGCCATCTTTTAATGGGATACACTTGACTTCAAGATGAATGTGAAGAGTCAACTATTACCATGTATCCTAGTTAAGATAAGTGCTATCCATTTGTCTTGGTTCTATGTGTTCAGATTGACCATAAAATTAACAGGAAACATTTGTGTCAGTGCATTTGTTTAATCAGAATGGATTAGTATTTCCCAAGCAATCCATGTAGTTGTCTAACTTGTATACCATTGATGTAGAAATACCTTCCAAATTCAAGCCCCTACAGCCACTTAAAGGATTCAAAGATCTCCTTATTAGGCCTAAGTGTAGCATCCAGGAGAGATCTCTAACTCTTTCACAAACATGTCTTCAAATATTCTTATAAGATGGATAGACAACCTGTTATCTCCACATCCATGCAAAATTATAATAGTCAAGGTGAGGTGGGAACCTAACAAGTAAATGGTCACTCCGTATTTGCCTTGCCTTGCAGATTGTAGGGTCATTTTTGAAACCTCCACTGCTGTTAAAACATGGGACCTTCATGGTGTTTTCCTCGCTGAAATAATAGAAGCCTTCTGACTCCTATTCATGTATTTGTCCAGCAACACATCCTCTTTACCTTTCTTCTCACTTCGTTCCTTTTTTGGATAAAAGAATACGTCTCTCGTGCTTTTCTTTGCTATGGTCAGAGTTCTGACACTCCTGCAGTGAGATTTATCACCTTGATAAGTCCGTGCTGATGGTAGACACACAGGTTATGAAGAATGCCCTCTTCTGATGAGCTGCAAGGCTCAAAAACTTGGAGCAGTTTCTTGTTACTTGGTGGGGGTAATGCCCCCAAAGACAAAACAAAAGACTACCTTTCTGCCCAGAAGGGAAATGCAATGGAAAAGACCTACGCTTTGTTCACAGCAGTTAAGCTTCTTTGAAACAGATACTGCTTGATGTCTCCTGTTTTGTATGTCATTTTCCTGCTTAGAGAAAATAGCAGTGCCAATGAAACAAGGACATCTCATAATACTTTACTACCCTTGGAGATAACGGTGTTTGGAAAGAACAGGAGGACTTCTCAGGAACTCTCCATCTGGGAATATGTAGAAGATGAATTATACAGTGCAAGTGAACACTTTATGCATAGATTTATGCCATATGTATAAAATCAGGCTGTAGATGTGAGTCTTAAAATATTTAGTCCATGGAATTAGTAAGAAGAGAAAGGGAAAAATACCACCCAAGTCAGTAGTTCCTTGGTTACAAAGTAATGTCTCATCTTCCCAGATTTGGAAAGCAAAACTCGTCAGTGTTCTTTATGGCCTTTCATATGTCCATGGAGTCACATTTCCCTGGGGCTCTGTTTATGCTGAGGTCTCCGTCTGGGAATGTCTGCTGGTAACCATTATAGTTAAACCTACTCTGGTCTGATAGGAGATAATGGAGCATAAATATAAATGAGGTAACATGCTTTTGGATTTGCTCAAAGTCTTTGACAAAGTTCCATATGTGAAAATATTCAGGAAGAAATTACACAATGCTGGTGGTAAAGGCAGAATTCTTTCATGGATCATACTCTGGCTTTGGGACAACAGAGGCAGAGATTCCCATCTAAGGAAAATCAACAGAGTAAATCCATTGATTTTTCAATGGAAATATGATAATTTAAACCTTGTTGTGTATTCATTAACTTTGATTTGGGGGAAAAAATAGTTAGAAATATTACATACTGGCTGTACTAGCTAAAATTTCAAGATTACTAGAGAGGATAAAGATTGAATGAAGAATTAAAAAAAACCATTATATGCTTCATTTGACAGGCAATGGAAAAAAATTAAAAAATTAAAAATTAAAGATTTAAAAAAATAAAACCTGTATTTTGAAACAAACATTTGAAAACCCCAGATTTTTATATTTATAAAATTTAAAAATGAGAAATTTAGTGTTATATGCAATGTATTTGCATCTTTTTCTAGAGTGAGGGATTTTGTAAAATCTTCAATAACTTAAACAACATTTTAAACACTCAGAGCATTTTCATTCTTGTCCCAAAGTTAAAAAATCTTTTCTCTGGTGGATAGGCACCATAACAGTAAAATAAAAGTTGATGTATGAAAGATAATGCACATAGGTGAGGTAATTTGTATTTTTATAGAAGGTTTTAAATTAATTGCACTGTCTCAAGACAAAGGTTTAATGCTGTAGATAGCTCATGGATTATTCTCATTAGCGGTCAAAAAACAAGTAAGTTCTGAGAATGTTTAGAATACTAAAGAAAATATTAATGGAACCATCTTGAAATCAATGGCCCACTTCCCCTCTAAAAGATTAGTGGTTTGGTTTTTGTTTTTTCTTTTTCTTTTCCATTCCCATTTCTTTTTTTCCCCTTGTGTATTTAAAAGTTATGTTATGTTAGATCTTTAGAAATGAGAAAGAAAAATGTACTGGGTCGAGTCTGCTTCTTTGCATAAATTGCTTCTCTTAGAGGGTTCCTTAGGAGAAAAGTTCTGTGCTTAGAAACTTTCTTTTAGTTTCCAGTCCAAACACTTTTCAGTTCATCTCACTTTGTTCTTGTATGCCTTTTCACAAAATAGTTTTCTTATCATAATAGCCTTTCTTTTAATGCTTTTCCAGTTTGAATTCATTTTTCAAAAGCACATGTGGCTAGAAATGGACAATAGTGAGAACACTAGGACCTCACTTAAAGACACATGAAGACATTATTGATGGAAGTCATCTCCACTTGATGCATTCTATGATATTATCTTCCCTTTTAATATCTGCAAACCAGATGGCTCAGCATCATTCTGTGGCCGACTAATATACCCACTGAATGTCTTTCCTCATGAATTCTCTCCTGTAGTATCCCAGTTTATTGCAAAAAATGGTGTGACTGGTCCTATGTGTTGTGTGGCCTGTACTTCATAGTATAAGCTTTAGTGTCACTTCTGTTAACTTAGAAGGGCTCATTTCCTCTTGACTAATATATGCAGCCTCTTCAGAGTTACCAATATGTCTAGATTTAGGTCATCTGCAGATTTTATTGTGTGGTGGTTGTTTTATACTGAGATCAATGAAGTAAATACCAATGATGATTGGTCCTGGAACTGATCTTGGATGGTTTCTTGAATTCCACACTGGTCGTTTTCCTGTGGGAAAACCACTGATTTTCCTTATGTACCTGCAGTGGGCTCACTGGTAGCTCCTATGGCATAGTCTAATGCAGTTTCGGAATTCACCATTATATTCATCATCTTAATGTAGAACTCAGCATTTGTTTATTAGAGTTGCTTGACTTAAGCACACATAGATCTTCCAGATATTCATCTAGATGGCATCAGCTCTCCAAAATAATTGGAGAGTTTTGATAGGTCTACCTGACCTACTAGCTCTTGAGGATTTTTAATTTTCAAATATAGGTGGCAAACAGTGAGGGCTAGAATATGGTATAGTTGGCAGACTGGCAGGTCTGAAGGCAAAAAGTAATGGCAGTTTATCATCTCTGTGAATGATTCACTAAGAAGTTGAAGACGACACCTTAATGAAGTGGAAGTATTAGGGAGAAGATGACTCCCCAATGCACTAGCAAGTTCCTGGAAGGGGCTTGCATCCTGGGATGATGGGCACCTTGACTGTGACCTAAAACAAGCAACCCTTGTATTCAGAAGCCTGTCAGTGGATTTAAAAGCAGGATATCAGGCTGTGGTCTCTACATAAGAGACAGAAGTGAGGAAGGAAGAGAGGAAAAATTCCTTGTTCAATGATATCCCTTGCAATTTTTTGTGGGGTTGGTAGGTTAGTTGGTTGGTTTAGGTGGGTTTTTTTGTGTGTGTGGTTTTGGGTTTGGGGTTTTTTTTTTTTTAATTACTCAGCTCTTTACTGTACAATTTTTATACTCCTCTGTTTTCCACAGTTAATCAATGATTTGCTACATGGCATCATATCAAATGCTTTACTGAAATACAGATAAATTAGATATACTTCATTTCCTTCATCTAGAAAATCAGTTAACTTATCAAATACAGCTATTAGATTAGTCTGACATGATTTGGTAAACTTTTGCATTTTATCTAATTTTCCAATCACTTCCAAGTCTTTAATTTTTTCATTTCAGATTTGTTCTAATGCACCATGTATGGCTAAGGTCAGACTAAATAGTTTGACTGGCATTTTTTCCTCTCTCGTGTAAAACTATTACATTTTCTGTTCTCTAATACAAGAAGTAACATGCCTCATTGGATAGCTGTATTTAAAAACTCCTCTGGGATACACGTCATCTGCCTTTCCTTCTGATCCCACAAATTCATCTATGTTGCTCTCTTCTGAGCTATGGAGATCTACATTTTTCAAAAACAGGTTTCTATTAGTCAATTCAGTCTGTTGGACCATCATCAAGCTTACTGCAAAGTGACTCCCCTTCTTTCCATGATCTTTTTGTTTATAGCCTTTAAGAATCTCAGGCTTTTATATTTATTTTAGTTTCTTTGAAAGGTCCTTTGAGTTTGAGTTTTGTCAACTCTTTCATATTTATTTATTCCTGTTTCTGCTTCTGGAAGTCACTGCTTTTTTGCTGAGCAAGCCTGGGTTTTTAACTTCCTATAATATAGTCTATGATAGTGTAGTTATTCAGCCTAGTAGGTTTCACCTTGTATATTTTTAACCTTGCAGGTGCAAGTTCAAATATTTTATTATTATTATTATTATTTTATACTTTAAAGAATTTCCAAGTGTCCTTCCTGACTGAGTCCAGCCCCTCAGACTGATTATACAATCTGTTTTCCTTCACTTTATCAAATTTCGTTCTTTTGAAATCAAGAATCTTATTTACGGACTTATTTTTAGTTGTCCTTGTATTAACTTGAGTCAGCTCATGGTCGCTAAATCAAATAATGTTCCCTACAATTAACTTTTGTATGCTGTTTTCATTATTTATTCAAAGCAAAGCTAAAATAGCATTCGGTTCATTTTTTGGTTTGTGTGGGGTTTTTTGTTTTTTTTTTTTTCCTTTCAACTGGACAAAATCTTTAATGAGTCTTATAGGAAGCTGTTATCTACCTGTACTCATACAATTATGTTGAGTTCTAATATGAATAAAAGAAGGCATTATAGCTGTGTATGAAGTAATGGCATAGAGAATTAAAAATAAGACAAGGAAATCCGTGAAACTCACTTCAGCAAGATCTCTAGAGTATAGTAAGATGCAAGAAACTAATTTAGCAGGAATCAAAATAGATTAAAAATTAATCTTAGTTACTGAGCCAAAAACCAGCAGTTAAGTGATGGATGTAACTAGGCCAGCATGCTACCTTACCTTTGCCAACATGTAATTGCACAAATGATTTCTTGCATCTTTTTCTGATTCATACAGCTCTGAGTACTCTTTGGTTATGATTAAATTTGTTTTTCAATATGTATCTAGGTCTCACTTTCAGTATAATTTTATTGTTCATATGAAAGATTGATGTTAACAAAAATGGTGATTTATTTGCCCATTCTCTTTGGGTGAACCTCTCTCACAGCATATCCAAAGTCAGTGAAATATTTTTTAAAAAAAAAGCATTGCTGCCCTTTGAGAGATTATGCAATTGTTCTATCCTGCAGTCATTTTTTATTTAAAGAGCTTAGGTTATACCCAAACAAGACACTACAGTAAGTCTCTTTTCAAAAAGTGGTTTCAGTAAAGTTTCCCAAATCAGCTTTTTAATTTGACAGCTTATCAAGTTTTTCTGTCAGATAATGCTGTATAATAATGCTCCTCTAAGTCTGCAGACAGATTTTCTTTTTTCCTTTATTTTTCATCTTGGATATCCTGGTGAAATACAAAGGCTCATCCCTTCTTAGTCTTGATAGATCCTGTAATTAAATTCAGATCTTGATAAAATGTGTGGCACGGTTGTCATTACTTGATCACAGAAGATATAACACCTTTCAGTTAAATACAGCAAGGTGGGATAATGCATCTAGTTTAGAAGGAGAAAGAAAATGTCAAATGAGCAGTGATTCAGAAAAGGTGTTCTGAAATACTGAAAGAAACAGATATCTGCTCTCTTTTTGTGTCTTGTGGCAAAAGACGGTGCCCATACCTGCTTACCATAATTAGGCACAGGGTGATACGGAAATGGAATTTCTGAAGAAGACCACAAGCTGCGGGGATTCAGGTGGGAAGAAGGTGGGAGTAAAAACAGATCTTAAAATGAGACAATGTAAATCTGTCACAGCTGGTCCCATTCAACTCTTCAGGAAGGCTGTTATCTGTTAACAGCCCCAGTAAAAGATCACAGAAAACGCAAGATTGCCAATACATACGGATTCTTTTGCACACTTCTGTTTGGTTTGCCAAATGTTTTCCGTGTAACCTGCAGTATCACAACTTGTCTAATATAGTAGGATAAGTGCAAAATGGAGGATTAATGTGGTGTTGGCTAAAAAGAACATGTTTCAAATAAATTCTTTAATTTTAGTTAATTAGTAGCTTCCTTAACAATGCAGTGATGATATCTGTGATAGAACTGATGTCTGAAAAGATACATCATTCTTCTTTTCTTTCCCAGTGGCAGGACCACATTGTCAATGCTGTTTCGAACACCAGATTCCTCTATTTCTCTTTCCTTTCAGCCTGCCCTCCGGTAGGGTCACAGCTGTCTCATTCAGAATTACACAGAACTTGATGTAACGTGCCACTCACTAAGCCAAACCAATTTCCACTGACTTCAGTAGAGTTGTGTCTGTGTACCTCTTAAGTTGGTGTGGAGGTGACTGCGCCTCTTGCTTTAGGTGCCTTACTTAATGGGCATGCACACGCGCTTGCTGCAGGACTGGTGTTGACACTCCAGCTGGCTGACAGAGCGTGCAAGAGAAGAACACGGTGGTGCGCTTCTGCCATGTGTTCCTTCTGCCGTGCAGTTTGTTTCCATTAGCTTCTGGGGCAACCCTGAAGTCAGTCTGAAATGGGAGCCTTTCTGAGGACAGAACAAATCAATGCAGTGTTGAGCCTTCCAACCAGACAATCTATCATATGGAGAACAAAATTAATTTCTCTGCAGCGCTATTGTGTTGTAGGTGCTCTCAGAAGATGAGATCTTTTTTTTTATTTGGGGAACAATTGTGCATGTGTCCCCAGATATATTTTACCGATGTTGTGAGGTATGACAGCAGAATAGTACTTTATGTCTTCAGGATAAGAACTTCCATTAAACTCACTAATTCAGAAGCAGACACTATAATTCATACTGCAGCCAGGAAAACAACAACCTGTCCTGTCCTAGATATATTTTCCAGGAGGACACAAATCGTTGCTTTTCTGAATGTATGAGTACGTACATGCTTTAGACTCTCTTTCTCCCCTTTGTACCATGTGAACCCGGGAGACAAGACCCATCTCTTCATCGTGCTGTGTGGTTAGCTGTCTGCAGTCTTAAGCCCTATTGGTTACAAAAAGAAAACATCTTAAAACTGCAGTGTCCACACTGTCAAAATAACTTTTCCTTTAATACTTTGGTTTTGTGAATAATGGCGACTCGGTTGTAACCAATTTTAGAGGACTGTTGTATTATATCATGCTTTTAGAACTAAGTTCAGTGTGTTCCAGGAGTGCTCAGAGTTACCTTGACCATAGTAAGTTGTAGCTAAACCAGAGGGTCTTTTTTTCAGTCTGTCCTACCTCTCAGAAAAAAATGAAAATCTGGTGTGATTTATATCACCTAGAACCCTTATGGGCTTCACAAGAGTCAGAGTCTGTAGCATACACCATTTCAAATAAATGTGAAGCAGAAGTTGAACATCCATCGCTATATCAGAAGCACAAAACATTGTGAAAGGCTATTTCAACCCCTTACAAAACTGAATTAAAGGCAGTGCAAGTATGCTTTTACGAATTGGTTTAATTGAGATCTGAATGGTCTATTTTCCTCTGTGGACTATTTCTAAGGAGTTAAATGGCTTTTCTGGTGCAACATCAAGTTTAGTGGACATTAAAAAACTGAATGAAACACAATGTTGTGAGGGTTAAGTATATATAAATACAATTTTGATTTTCCTGTTTTACAGAACTGACAGCATTAATAGGCTATGGGTTTACAATTTTAAATTACAGTTGCACAATAGGGAGAGAAGAATATTTGTGCCCTTTTCAAAAGAACAAACAGTACTAAAAGTTTAACTATAGCTGGGTATAAGGCTAAGTCTTGAAAATACGCTCTTATTTTCAGAGCACAGCAATTTTCTCAAAGCAATTTTCAACCAAAGGATTCTTGAGCATCCCACTTCAGGGTCCTAGTCCTGTAGTTCTCGCTCATGCAAATTCATGTGTGTTTTTGCCTGAACTAAAAATACAAACTCAGACTGAAGACAGTGTTATGGTTGCACTACCACTTCCAAAAAGCTGTGGCAGGGTAAGGTACACATGAAGGATTTGGACAGAGATGTTTCAGGCTCAGTTTCAGGGTTCCTCATTCCCTTTTTAACTTCTCTGGTGCTCACACGTATCCTTTGTATATAAATCGTCCTTTATGAACACTGTGGTGTTCAGTGTTGCAGTGACTTTGGGGAGCTTGCATATCACAGCCACACATCTCATTGTCAGTCCAAAAGCTGATGGACCCGCTTCATAAAAGTGATGAACAGTGAATATAGTTAATTTTTCATTAGTCTGCTTGAGCTAATAAAATCAATATTACATACAACAAATAATTATCCGTGAGGAGCATTCATTGACTGGAAACATGTCCAGTGGGGTGCTGTACTGGGCTTGAAAATATCTAACACTTCTGTAAGTGGCCTGTAAGTCTACATAAAGTCTTTGCTGATGATGTGTGACTGTATAAAGAGAAAAAAGAAAAAAGTTGTAGGCAATAGTGAGGGCAGGACAGATGTGGTGTGTGGACATAATCCCTTGGGAACTCAGGAGGAAGTAAGCTGCAGAAAGCACTGCAGCAGTGTTTAATGTCAGGGTATGGGTCTGAGAGGAAGGAGTGAAGGTTACGGCAATGTAGACAATGTCCCAGAAATGTATAATACTGAGAAGTCACTTGTGGTGGGTGGGTCATCTTCCAGATTGTTGCATATGAAACATTATGTGATGCTGTGACAAAGTAGTTTATGGAAATCGCTTTGTGGGCACAAAAGGCTAGGATATTTGAGGAATTGAGGAGGATTTTATCACCCTTTATAGCAGTTTGAAACCAGCTCTCGAACAGTTTCAAAGTCATGTACCTGGAGTCTGTGTTTCTGGGGGAGAAAAATAATGGTACATGTGTAACAGAAGCCCAAAAGAGGTGCTGCCTCAACTGATTTATAGTGCCAGAAAGAAAACTATGCAGTGACTTGATTACAGTGTAAGTGCTTTCAGGAGGAGAAAACACTAGATGCTTACAGTGCTCTTCAGCTTATCCTAGAAAGCTGTAACTGGAACTAAGAAATTCATGCAAGAAATAGAGCACATGATTTCGACAGTGAGCCTTGGAATTTGCTGCTGATTTTCCTCTACTGTGTGTTATCACATTAGGAGAAGATATTTTCAAAGAAAATACCAAAGAATAGTTTTATGGCTAAATACAGGGTCAAGTGTCTCAATATTCATATCCTGTGATATGCAGATCAGATTATGTGTATGTCTATGTTAGGAGTGTATTACCAATATAAGAATAGTGCTATGGTAGCATTGTGTTTGTAATGCAGATATAACTACACCTTCCCAGGAATTAACCAAGTCAGACCAGAAAAAATACTGGTTCCAGTGATAATTTTTATATCCAGAAACATTACTGTGCTAAGCAACAGCTGTGCAATGCCTTGAACATGTTGGTCCTATTGCATTAAACTGAATGTGCCTGCGAAAGAGCAGAAAGAGAATACAAAAATATTACACCAATCCTAAGTATCATTCATCTTTCTCAGCTTTGTATATTTATACATCCATAAAACCTGGTAGCTAGGAAAATGATTATTAGTTAGCTGCTTGCTTAGCCATTCTATCTGATATCTCACGGTTTGTTACTTGTATTTTTTCCAGTAGCTGACTGTAGTTAAAGAACATTCTATGGAGTAAGCCTGTGTACAGCTTTTCCAGCTGAGCGGGAGAGATGAGCCATGTTCCAAGAGTCTGTCAAAAATAATCTGCTGTCTGTACACTTTCCTTATCTGCCATCACTCTCTGGATGTGAGCACCATGGGCGTTCTGTGCCATAAACAAAACAAAACAGGATGTTACTCTAGCCTTTGTCAGAACCATGTTTTAGCCTTGTGCTTTACTGATGGTAACAATCCATCCTGGCAGTTAGGTGTATTTTAATCTTAATTGGATTTACTTAGGCCTCAGCCATGAAAGTTTGTTTACAAGTTCTAGTGTTCTACATTGGAAGCAGTGGCAAATCCAGGCACATGATAAAAGCAAGGATGGTAGTCAGTTTCCTTTTCCCATCTAATCTGTTGATTCCATGGCAGTACTTTACTGGGTAATGATGGGCAATGGATTGATGGAATGATGTAGTTCTTCCTTCTTAGAGTACTGAATTTTGTCTTGAAAGTATGCTTATTAAACCGGAATGCATTAATATTTTATTAGTAAGCCATCTGCACATTTTAGCTGTTAGTGTATTATCTGCTTAGAATTAGATGTTTATTTAATATTTCATCATTCTCACTACCATCATTTAAAAATAAAAATTATGTAAATAGCGTATTGCATTATATTTTAATAATGAATTAATGCTTCATGTTAGCGAAGCTACTAGAATTCATGAAGCTAGAAATATGATAATATCCTTATCTAATTCCTTCAACATAGTGGGTTTCAGTATGTTTTTAAAAGGTCAAGTGATTTCTTGAGAAAAAATAGATGTGTAAATTGTGCTAGCAGAGCTATTTTCTTTCAGAAGTTGTTCTTTTCCCCATTTAACATTTCATAAGTGTTTCAAGGTAGAAGTCGAGTCTACTGTTTGGATATTGCATTAGCAAATGATTTTTTGTAAAAGAAAATGAAAAATTAAACATATAGACAGTTGACTAGCGATTACGTATTTCCTTGCAAATTCATATACACTTAAATAGTTCAGTATTGATTGTGTTTTTCATTCTGATGTTTCAACTCGGACTAACTCTGAAAATAAAGCCAATAAATTTAAAACTACATGGAAGTTAGCTGCCAGCTTCTCATTGTCCATGTAAAATGTGGCCTTCTTAACTTTAACAGTAGCTCCTTTAACACAGTAGCTCCTTATATGAAAGTGTGTTCTGGGCAAGAGCTTGAAGAATTGGGCTGTCTTGATTTAGATGGTACAAGTAAGGTCCATATATGTTAGATCTGGCACTGGAGTTGTTGCCTTTCTCTACTAGTTGCCCAAGGCTACCTTGACACCAGCCACCATCTGAAAACAATCAAAAAGAGATCTGTGGTTTCAAAGGCCCTTTCAGGCCGTGATTTAGCAAGGCACTCACGAGTTGCTTCTGTGGTGGATGTTCAGCATGTCCAAGTGCTTTTGCAGAACAGAGAGCACTGAAATGGACTTTCCATATGAGTGGTTGGTGACAGAACTGACAGCCTTTTCACACCTTTCCCCCCTCACAGGTGCTTTGTTCAGCAGTGGGTCTTTCTCCCATTTTTACATGCAAAATAAGAGAAATCATGAAACGCTGATTTCATGAAAGTGATAAGTATGTTATGGTAACCATCTTTTTCCTCCCTTGAGAACTTCCTATATCATAACAGCTTTGGATATAGAAATGCAGAGCATTTGAGAAATGCAGTTTTCAATTAAAATCAGAACATCAAAGCAAAATAAAATGTTTCACAATAATTCTTAGTCTTCTCAGACTACGCAAAAAACCTGGGGTGAAACATATTCACAAGGAGAAAATACTTAGCTAATGGGAAATAGTTTGCAAATTAAAAAAAAAAAAAAAATCTGTATTTTATAAAAAGTTGTAGTGATGTGCTACATATCACAGATTAATTTAAATAGAAAATATTAGTGAAGCTGTATTTTAATGTATAATTAGGGAATCAGATTATTTCACCTTCTAACAGATAAGACTAAATTATCACTGGGAGTTGACCCATGGCCATTATACTATTGCATGGTGGACTGCTCATTATCGTTCTGCAGTCCTAAAGCACTCTTCTGCTTTTATCTCAGTGAGCATCTGTTTCTATTATTTACAGTTTCTGTTTCTATGTCTTGCCAAAAGCATTAAAAAAACCCCTATGTGTACAAGTTTAAACCTTTCCATTTGAAACAGATTATTCTTTTATAGTAAAATGTCTTCAGGGCATAAATACACAAATTGAAATGCCACTTTTAGACAGAACTGAAAGTCTGGAGCTTGCTTTGGCCAAGGGCTACTTTTTTGCTGCGCTGCTGACACGGAACAGATTTTTATCTCTTAAATGCCATTTTCTATCTGTGTGGGTGCATTTGGTTTCTTCTGCTTGGCAAAGGCTTGTCCAAATAATGACCTCACTTTTGTTGTTTCCTCTGGCTTATGGGTAGTCATGCACATCTCCAGGAGAATGAGCTGGGCAGATGTTGGGAGTGTGAAAAAGCACCTGTATGGTCTGGGACTTTGGGGCATAGTGGTGGTTAAATATAGCATTTTCATGCTTCGTGAAAGAATGTCTAATCAACGTTTTTAATGTTTGCTGTTGCAGTCAAGTTAGTTTGTGTGCTGTTGATGAGGTTTGATGTTGATTGCCTTGGATTTCTTCTGGTTTTTATGTCTCTGGTCATGTAAGGAGTGTGAAATTATCCTTGCTGCACCCTGCATTGCCTCTAAACAGTCTGCTAGAGCAGTTCAGTTGCAGTAGCTTTGGTGATCACAACTGAAGGCCAAACTATATTCTCTTACAAATCCCATAACCAAAGAGCAGAATTTAACCCCAGAATTTTTTTTTTTTTTTAATAATTTCACATAACTTTTCATGTTGCAAATGGTCCAGAAATAATATGTGGAAAAAAATATATAGAATTTCCCAAAGCCTTTCACTGACTGCAATAAAATGCAATGATCGGAACAATGACCTTTGACAGTTTTTCTATTCCATCCTCGGAACTTGCAGTGTGAATAAACTTAATTAGGAGGCTTGCACATAGTTAATAAGACCTTTCTTATTGATGGCTTCTACCTGAATACTGGATACTCCTGGGGTTACAGGCCAGTAGAAATTTAAAATAAGTGCTGAGCACAGTGGTTTCCTTTTGCCATTGTTCATTTATATAATCTATTATTTCTGTCAAGAGATATTCTGTTTAGTAGCTCTTTACCAACATGAAATGAAGATCATCCAGATTGCTACCTGGGCAAAAGTCAGAAGAACATATTTAGTGGTTGCTGTCTCAGACCAAGGTAATTTTAGATACAGTAAGGTTGAAATATTTTCCATTTTCCAGCTGTTCAGAATCTATTAAATAAGAAACTCCTTACAGTCAACTTCTGGTTAAATTTCTATAGGAAAAGTAACCTTAAATGCTGTGACATTATGATTTAAAAACAGTTCAGAGTCCTTTTACCTTGGAGAACTACAAAATGTCACTCTTGGAGTGATGTGGGGCAAGGTACTGTACTTATAACAATTCATTTTTTATATTTTAATCTTCTTCTTTAATGATTTCTATCAATTTTCCTGCCTATTTTAGCAGCAGCCATACAACATTAGCTACTTAAATGCTGCACAGGCAGTACAAAGAATCTTTTTAAAACTCCTGATAACAAAATATGACCTTTAATTTATCAGACAAGTCATATGTTTTCTTATCTCCTTCTTGTTGCTTTTCATCTTTTCTTGCTTGCTTTTGATATAATACACCAATCTCTCAAATAAGCAATCCAACACTGCACAGAGACAG
The DNA here is from genome assembly GCF_000690775.1 of Eurypyga helias. Taxonomy (NCBI): domain Eukaryota; kingdom Metazoa; phylum Chordata; class Aves; order Eurypygiformes; family Eurypygidae; genus Eurypyga; species Eurypyga helias. Next base: position 16,254 of record NW_010254945.1, on the reverse strand, counting down.
ATATTGCATTATAGTGAGGAAGTGAGAGTCAGGAAGAGCACACTCTTTGTTTAATTACTAATTAATCCAGTGAAAAATAATCAAAAACAAACAGGGCGGAAGGTAGTTGATTTGAAGTGAAGGTTCAGATCTCCCTGAGAGGTTAATGAGAGTTCTCAGCTTTATCCTGTAGAAAGTTATAAGAATATGATTGCATTTGTTTAATATTCAGGCAAAAAGCAAGGAGCTTACAGGTGAAGACAAGATGTTTTGGTGCAGTCTGTAGTATCAGTGGAATGTGAATCAACTGACGTGTACATCTTCCAACAAATCTGATAATTGGATTCTTCTTTAAGGCCACCAAAGTTTTGCTTTGTGCTTAGCAGTGTTAAAAGATACCAATGAGATGTTTCACATTCAGTGAGCAGAATATCCTCCTAGATCACTTCATATGCAATATGAGCTATTTGGGGGTCCCTGTAGGGTGAAAAGGACCGTTATGGTCATTTAATATGAACTTGCCAGGTTTGGCACTTCAAAGTTCAGAGAAGTCATACAACATGGTCATTCTTTTTTTATAGGTTAACTCTTTTGGAATAAGGTAAGGCACTGTAGACTTGCACTCATTACTTATTTGCTACAGTTCTAAAACTGTTCAAGTTCTTTCTCTAACTTTAGAGCTTCTTAGCACTTCTGTCTTCTCACCAAGCTGATTGTAAGGTTTGTTCAAGATGTGCAGTGGGAAAATATACAATCCTAGAACTTTGTGTCTACCTTCCCTTTGAACACTGGAGGAGGCCCACCCAAATCAGCCTTCAGGATATGTAACTCCTCGTGCAATAGGCTTCAATGCTGACCACTGTACCTTCCTCCATCTCTTCCAACTCGTCATCCTACAGATTGCAACAGGTAGAGGTGGCATATTTTAGCAAGAGACACACATCCATTCAGAACTTTCTCATTCCTGGACCAAATACCAGATAACTCTGTAAACACCCAGCAAAAATCTGGGTCAGAGCAGTGTCATTCACACAGACACACACGGAGTGATTTCCGGGGGTGGACCTCTTGTTCTCTGCCCCATCCAACCCAGTCTCATGCTTGTATACCCTGGACCCAGTGGGTTGTAATAGAAAAGGTGATCTTGTGTTTTTCAGGCATAAAGGCAAGCTTACTGATGGCTGCTGAGGACAACAGGCTTGTGGGTAATAGTAAGGCTATTTATGAAGGCAACAGACAGGATCAGATGATGGGATGTGCTGCAGACTAGGAGCTATGTTTATTAGAAGCAAGACTTGCTAGAGGTCTACAGTGGCGGGTGAAGTAAGGTTATGCCCTAGCACACCCTACTCGTCCATGGAAAGTCTGGGAACATACTCTGGGTCTGCAGCGTACATGTCGGTTGGGAGCTGTAGCCTGAGTGACCTTTCTGAGGGGTCTTGGGTCAAACAAAGCATTGTATACATAGCTACTGAATTCCTTAGATGCCAGTTAAAGAATGTCTGTATACTGGCTATTTGAAATGCGTTATGGTCTGAACCTATTGTATTGTTACCATGAATTTATGTTGCGATGATGATACTGGGACAGTGTGAACACCAGCACGACAAAATTATGTGCAAGTCATGTAAAAGTTTGTGCTTGCAATTGATAGCACTTATCATATCATTCCTTCTTTTTCTGGGAAGAGTCAAGCTGCACGTGCAAAATCGTCTCCAGTACAAATTTTAGACCACAGTCTTTGCATCTCCAGTTTATTCCAACATTAATATGTATTTGTATACACAAGCATATGTGCACAGTCGTAGATGATTCAAATGAACTTCATTATGGGCCATTACCGAGATAGTGTCTCACATGGCCAGTCTGGGAAACAAAACCATAATGTGGACTGTTTGTCCCTGTACCACAAAGCTGCTGGGGCTTCCTCCCATGCCGTGCATCTGACATTTCAGTCAGGTTTCATCCCTAACTGTATCTGTAGGAATGATATGGGTCTCTGCCTTCCTCTCACGGATGTCAGGGGAGTCATGATTCAGAAATAGCAGTGTCAAGATCATGATGAGCAAAACTAGGGAGAGGGGGGGTTATAAATGGAGATAGACCTTGGTTTCATACTTTGCTATTTATTTCCCTAGCAGATCGCTGAAACTAACAAGGTGAATTTGTATTCTGTTAAAGGGTTTGTTTCAAAGAAAATATTCTCTAGTCTAGGTGGTTCTTCACAGACTCTCGGTTTTCAACCTTCTTACTTATTTTCTTTCAAGGATGCTGCTATTTCACATCAATAACTGACACCTTTATTTCAGAGAACAAAATAGAATTACACTCCAGCACTGACAATATAATAAATCAGAAAGGATAAAATACATATTAGTGAAGTTCACATAGTTGGTTTGTCCCAGCTGACCTATAGATATAAAGGTATGATTAAAGTTTTTTTGGACCGCTTCTTCTCAATCTTGCCACAAGATTTAGCTCCAACTCAAAGATTTGACCTTTGCTGCTCCTCTCTGCTTACCTTGATTCTTTGGAATTATTGTTATTCCCTTGAAGCCTTTCTATCTGTACAGAATTAACACTGTGTTGTGACAAAATATGATCTGCTTGGCAGAAGAATGAAGCCATCTAGAATTCAATCAGGTTAGACAACGTCACAGAGCACATCCTGAATGACTCATTTCTACCTGACTTTTTTAATCAACAAAATCTCGGCCATATAACCAGGAAGTGTCATGCTGGATAGTCATATAGCTGCCTACAATTAAAGTTTAGGCATATCAGTTTCTTTTATGAATTACAGTTGAAAAGCATGTCTGCCAGAGCACTTAATGTTTCAGACAGGTAACAGAAATGAAATCTCAAAGCTGCAGGTTTATTTAGAGTATGAAAATATTTATTAACTGTCTTGGAAGTGTTTTTACTGAAGAAGTTTCTTGTGGTTCACCATATTGGTAAATACAAGCATAAATAAAGGAAGCATCAAAAATGTGCACTGAATAATCCTGAGAAAAACAGTATGTGGTATTTATGTTTTCCCTACTGGGGATAAGATTACCAGATGAGGTAAATGCACATACTTTTACTGAATTCAGATACTGTGTTGGTTTTAGCACAATTCAGAATTCACAAGAGCTATCCAGATTCATTGTACCTTAGTGTATGACCTAAGCTAGCTGTTTTGGGAAGAAACAGTTGTTGAAAAGATGCATGTTTCTTTCACGATGTAATAAAAGGGTGTTTGCTTTTAATGTTGTTTCCATTATTTCCAATGAACGTATAATTTTTATATATATATATATATTTGTTAAGTTACGTGTGTGCCTACTACTTTCCTCATTACTAAACCTATGTGTTCTCCTTGAAACTAAATCTGGGTAAGTTCCACACCATTTCCCCCTAGCCCTTCCATTTATATTATATCCTAAAAGAATTTAAGCTAATGTAATAGTGTCAAATTGAGATGCATTTGACAATGCACTTCTCTTCTGATGAGGGATGGGCTAATGTAATCAGCAATTATTTTTTTCTGTGACCTTTACAAATCAAATGGTTATTTCCTTACTTTTCATTTGTATTTTGCTCCCAGTGGTGCAAGACTGCTGCAGTTAGTATGAAGCATAATTTATAGATAGAATCACATTATAATATGGTGAAATATTCTCAGAAAATGTACATACTGCATGGACATTTTAATGAAATAATTCAAAGAAATGTGTAAACTGGCCAAGACTAAATTTATGCTGTTAATTCACAGAGGAGTTTCCATGATCGCCATAGTGATGTCCTGGAGCAGCTGCCAAGAAGTGAAAGTGGAAGCAGGGATAAACCTTGTCTAGTATAAATCCTCTGTTAGTAATGGAATTACAGTAGAGTGATGCCATAACATTAGGGTTCCAGCCCGGTGACTGCAGGGGGTCCTTCTACCAAATGCACCTAGTTTACACCCACTGGTTGAACAAATAGCGTAGTTTAATGCTTTCCCAACATATATGCAGTTGTGAACAGTGTTACATTTTGACATGACTCTATGGTTCTTCTGAGGTCTACAGAGTATTTGTTCATGAAAGGCACCCAGTGAGTAACAGTGGGTGAATGATGATCTACATCCATGACATTTCTTTCCATTGTGACTCCTTATGCTTGAAAACCTCTTCTGAAAAACATAGTTTTTTTCCTATAAATTATGTAGAAGAATCCTGCCCACCCACCTGCCTTTTATTTTTAATTTATTTAATGTAGATAACAAAAAAGCCCTTATCTAACAGCAACAAAACCTCGTGGTTCCTTTGGTTTAAGTTTAGGAAACCTTTTGGAAATCGGATGTTCTCTTACTTATCCAGTGTATCAACTGACAACACCTCAGTAAAAAATACAGAAACCTCATATTGAAGAGCTAAACATTAAGTGTTAAAGTGTTCCCTGTCTGTCAGGGACCATAAATTATTAACTCTCCAGTGTGTATATACATATATATATTTAACAGAAGATACAAATCCAGTAGAGAAATATGGAGGATAGCACCACTTGTCTTTGTTACCATGTAGATTACGTGACATTTCTCATATTTTTCCTGCATTTCTCAAATTTCCATTTAGTCACAAGAAGTTGGCTGTATGTGGAGATCAGGTTGAAGAGCAGAAATTTTAAAGATCATAACAAGAAAAAAAAAAAATTAAGGTATTCTGTATTCTCACAAGAACTTTTCATTCTAAATTGTTTGTTTCTTGGAAAGGCAGAAAAAGGAAAGCTTCCATAAAATACAGTTTTACAGAGAATGTTTCTGAAAGGTGAGAATAGAGAAAAATATACATACGGAAAAAAAAAAACACCAAGCCAACTATATATTTTATAAATACACCCATGCAGTTTTTGTTTTTGACATGCATATAAAACTTCACATGGCATATTTTCCCAGAGAATTTGTGGAACCAGCTTCTGCAGTTGTCCATAAGGAGTTGTGGATGCCCTATCATTGGAAGTGTTCAAGATCAGGTTGAATGGGCTTTGAGCAACCTGACTTAGTGAAATATGTCATGGCAGGGGAGTTGGTCTCGATGATCATCAAACGTCCCTTCCAACCCAAACCATTCTGATTCTACATCAGAAAGTGAATAGGAAAAAGGATATCCTCTCAAAAGAAGGCAGATCAGCATTTGGAATAGTGAACTATGCCCATGCCAAACCAAATGAGGGAGACATGGAACATAGAAAGTAACAGTTCATGTCACTACAGAATAAATATCTGCATAAAACTGCAATGAGTTTCAGCAAAGAAGCTGTTGCTGTTTCTGAGGGATGTGGTTCTGATTCTCCCCTGCAAGTCTTTTATAGCTTGTGAGGCTGACAGTGGGGATAATTGTCTGACAAACTAGGACATTTATTTTCTGAATTTGGATAATACTTTGGTTTGATAATTAGCAGTAGGATCCTTCTAGCTCAAAAATTAATTTCTGAGCGCTGCATGGACTGCTGCATCCTGTACTTAACATTTTCACTGCAGATATAGGGCTTGGTCCACTGGTGGGTTTTGAAGTCAAAGACAGCATGCACATTTGAGCTGGTGATTGACTTTGGATTCACACCTGAATTAGGAATGGCTGTTTTTTACTCATCTGGCTCTTCTTATCTCTCAGGTTCTTTACTAGTATGAACCAATACAATGGAAGAAAAAGGTATTGTTGGTCTAAAATACTACTGCCACCAAAAACCTGTACACTGAAGGAAATATTTGGGTTTACCATTCTCTTAAGTTTTAAGTAGAAGACATGGTTTTCTGAGGGATCACACCTGTGTCATTCAAACATAAAAAAGCTATAATTAAAAATAAATATTTAAAGTGATTTGCTAATTATTCCTTGTCTGATATTTTTTTGACTATACCAGCCTTATTTTATCCCACTGTTGTATTTAAAGAAGTCAAAGATCTCCGCACAGACTGAGAACAGATATGGTTTGCAAATATGTCAAGTTTGTGTTTTGCATTGCTGAGTTCTGGTTAGTTCTTAATTTATGAAACCCCACTACAGATGGCCTCTTGCTAAATTTTAAAGCGCTTCCACATTTCAGAACCGGGCTACCTTTCAGCAAGTCACTTTTGTCAAAGCCTTGGTGTTCCTTCAAGACATTGTCAACGTGTCCTATAGAATGTACAAACAGCGAATATCCTAGTCTCTTCTGTACCATATATGTAAATCTCTGGGATTTATTTAAATTAAGTGAATAAGAATGTATTTTTTTTCTGACTAGGAAATAAGTTAGAGCAGTTCTATTTCTAGACAGCAGAAGTAAGTGTGCCTTAGCTGGTGATTAAGAGTTGTGGTGTTCTTTAAATGACTAAACTGGAGTGAGAGGTTGGATGTCTTTTGAAAACTTAAACCTGTTTCACCTGAATATTTTTAACTAGTTAATAAGAAACATCAAAAAAGACAAAACCCTGAGGTCAATGATCATTTTTTGTAAAGCCATTCGATGATGTTTAAATTTGTTTTTTGGGTCTGTCTATAACATAAGTTTAATAACCTAGCTCAAATGCAGATTTCTAATTTTCAATTAACATAGGAATAATTTTGTTTGCTAAAATAAAATAAATGAATGAATGAAAAGTCTGAACCATGAAATGTTCTAGGTAGCACTTTTTAAAATTCCAAATTTCAAAAAATCATGTGGCAACTGTATAGCTCAAGCTTTAAGTATTAACTTTTAACCTTTGACCTTACAGATTTTAACCAATGAAATGTCTCTTTAAACTTTAAAGGAAACAATGATAACGAGCGCCTGGCGATTGCTAGACAGCGAATTCCATATCGACTTGGTCGAGTAGTTGATGAATGGCTACTCGACAAAGGTAAAAAACATTGATTAAAACTTCAAATAAAAAAATAATTTGAACATAACCAAGTAGTGCTTCATTGTAACACTAATAAACATAAAAAATAAATTTCAGTAAAACTAAATTAAAAACAAATTTAAAAAAGTAAACTATAGAGTAATATTTGCATACCTTGTATAATAATTTCTATACATTTCTAGAAGTACCAGCTGTTTAATAATCTTACCCTGTTAACTTAAGGTTAAAGGGACTGTTAAATATAATCCACTAACTCAATCTATGAAGGTACTCATAGCAAACATTAACCAAAAATTATAAATCATTCATAGATTATATTACATGTTCCAGCATCTAAATTATTAACTAAAAATATATGTAGTTATGATATATTCATTATGGTCCTGAAAAAAAAATTTGTTTAAACTGTAGGTATCTTAAATAGTGGGCAATATGAATTGCCAATCAAAATGAAGTCCCTTTAACGTTTGCAACCTTCTAAGGGGATTTTGGAACAAACACTAATTAAAACAGAACTTAAAGTTGTGTGCATGCTTTTTGTGAGCAGAAACCAATCTGCTAAAGTGACTATTCTATTTACTAAGTGTGGTACTGTTGCTGAGGATTTCTCTGTTTAATGGAAATGTGCCATAATTTCTCCATCGGTATGTGTATCATTTCTGAAGCCGCTTTTACATCTAAAATCTTTTATTTTAATTGATAGCCTTGCTGAAAGCCAATCAGACATCTATTTTTGAATCTGCCTCTGAGATACTCAGTGTGAACCATGTGTTTCTTTTCAGTGTGGATGTTGATGGAAAATAAACATTTAAATACAAAAAGGAAACATTTAATTAAATATGTAAATATTTAATTCACTTATAAAGATATGACAGATTACTGCATAACAATTTCTTTAAAATTTACTGGACCTAGTGACTTGTTGGCATGTATATAAACTCTGTGTGTATATACATATTTGTATATGTCTATACATACATAAACTCACATGAACATACTTAAAGCTATAGACCCTGTGCTGTATTGCGTGGAAAAAAAAAACTTTGAAATGTTGGCAGACTTGAAGAAAAAGTAATTTTAAGGAACTAGGAACCTGGCATTCTTGACACACAACAAAAAACTTAACACTGCTTTCAGGTAAAAGGGAGAGAGGTATCATTTTTAGTACTGAACACATTTGCAAATATATTTGATTGGCCTTTTAGCAAAAAAAAAAAAATATCCCAACATGTTGTGAATTAAGAAAAACACAAAGGTTCTCAAAATTTACACATTTCATGGACACTTCATTAAAAAGCAATGAATTATGAGTCAACTCCTTTTCTTATAGTTTATTGCTCTCATTATTCACCCCATGAAAATCTGTTATCACTTGCGTAGAGTATAGTGTTCACAGTCAACATTTTTGCATGTATATAATATTATCTTCACAGGGCGTCAGCTCACAATCTTCAATAGCCAAGCAACCATAAAAATTGGAGGCAAGGAACGTGGCCATCCTTTCCAAGGCCAGCTCTCTGGTCTTTACTACAATGGCTTGAAAGTTCTGAATATGGCAGCAGAAAATGATGCCAACATCGTGATAGAAGGAAATGTGAGACTTGTTGGTGAAGTGCCTTCCTCTATGACAACTGAGTCCACAGCCACAGCAATGCAATCTGAGATGTCCACGTCAGTCATGGAAACAACCACCACTTTGGCTACAAGCACCGCCAGAAGAGGAAAGGCCCCGACGAAAGAACCTATTGGTCAGGTTAGTCAGCTTCCTCACCTTTTGCAAATATTCTCCTGTCTTTTGAGTGTGCCTTCCTATATCACATTCACTCTGCAGATGAGATTGTTCCTGTTGAAGAAATACATGAATTACAGATAAAAGTTCTGTATCATACATGGGTCATGAATGCTGTGTTGATCAACATTTAGAGGGAAACTAAGGACTTTGCTGCTCTTCTAAGTTAGGCAAACTTAACGGTTCAGATTTTTCTGAAAAAATCAGGGCTGAGTTTTAATGCCCTGTCATCCATCTTCATAGTGGTGCATATTTTAAATAATCTTTCTTCCTCTGATGACTTATATTGATTATTTTCAGTGTGGGAATGCAGGATGTCTGGAGCTAGAGGTAATGAAATGGTGACTTTATCCATGAGATAGAGAAAAGAGACCCAGTTTGAAGTGGGAAAAGGAAGCAGGTGTAAAGACAAAAAGTTGGGAGAGGCTGGAAGAGAAGGGATTAGCAGTTTCTCTAGTCCCACGATTGATCTTCTTGGGCAGAATTCCTCATAAGAGGCAATGGCAACAGAGGGAATTAAGAGCACTGCAACCTGGGAGACTCAGGCTCCAAGTCAGAGGCTGTTGTTTACTGTTTGTCGATGTTATTTGCATCTCATGAATTTAGTGATATATTTACTAGCTGTCAGGATCTCTGCATAATATGTGGGGGAATTTAATTATCAGGAAAAAGAGGGGGGAAAACAGGTGAGTGAATTAAGTACCTTCATCTTGAGGATACCCTGAGTAACAGTATTCAGACTTTGTGCTTAACAACCTAAAACTTAGCAGGACATTTCTGTGGTAGAGAAGATTGTTTTATATTTATTCTGCCTTTAAACAAAGCAAAACAAAACCACAAAAAAAAAAAAAAAGATACACTGCTAAAACTTTTCCTATGTTTACTTGGTTCAAATGGTTGCTTGTGTGCCCACTATGCCATCAATCTGTGACAGCTGCACTCTGAGACTCAGAAGTAGGACCAGGAGGAGAGTCACGAGCCTTAGGGAGGGGCAGGAGCACAATGTGATGAATGAGGTTAATTTTTTGAAGAATGGAAGAGGCCATGCTGGTTAGACTGCGAGGATGAGGTCAAGTTGTCTGTGTGCTGTGTTAGAGGTAGAGGTAATGAAATGAAGTGGTTACTTTATCCATGAGACAGAGAAAAGAGTCCCAGTTTGAAGAGGGAAAAGGAAGGAGGTGTAGAGACAAAAAGTTGTGTGAGACTGGAAAATAAGGAATTAGCAGTTTCATGGCTGGAATTTGATTGGGATATCAAACTCAACGCTTCAGCTTTTCTATGATGTTTAGTACACTTTATACTACGAATTGAAAACTACAGTGATGTAAAAGTAAAAATTGTTATTTTGTGTAAGGAAGCCGAACATTTAAGTTAAGAGTGAACTTTTAAAGAACAATTTTTACTTGTATTTTCAAATAAGCCTAAGTGTTATGTGTTTTCCTTGTTTATTTAAAGTGCATGAGAATCCAAAGGGGGGAGGAAAAAAGTGGACAATAAAACCCAAATTAGAGATACATACAACCAGATACCTACAAAAGCAATGGTGAGGCGTAATTTTTTTCTGAAGAGGGGAAAGAGATGATGAGGCAAAAAGGTCTTTCACAAATCTTCTGCTTCTAGACTGTGGTGCCTGAAATAAGCTGTGGCCTTTGCCAACCTCATCAGAGCATCTGCACTTATTTAGAGCACCTTGTTGCCACTGGAGCAGGGTGACCTCAGTGCAACTGTACCATTCTCTTGTCCCGTCCTGGCTGAGCTGGCTACATCAGAATGCCGTCAGCATCTGCTCTTTGATGTCCCACCACCACAAGCCTCAGGTATGCCCTAGGAGCATCCAGAGGTGCACGGCATCGCACCAAAATACTTTCTGAGAGTGAAGGTTTAGATCAACCCTTCTCACCTATTAGCCTGGCTAATGTGAGTCCTTGATGCAGCCCATTTGAAACAACTCGGCAGGAATATTTCTGCGTCTAAGAGCCTGAAATCAACCTTTCTGAGGAAAGCACTAAGTGTTAATGCCATTACAGCACATGGCATTCTGAGTCTATAACTGAGCCCTTCTTGCCACAATGGTTTACTTCAACTAGGTCTAAGCATCCTGCCTGGTAGGATCTGTGTTGGCATTAAAACTGTACACTTAATTAGTCAGGGACTGCACTGGAACACAGTTTGCAGTCAGGCCAGTGATTTGATTTGAAGAGATTGACAACATCCCAAAGTCAAAGCTGAAGTTTGTCTACAGGATGCTATGTGTTTCATGCAACAAACTCAGACCTAGGAAGCTACTAAATCAACTTAAGGACATCATTTCTTCTCTTCATTAATACCTGTTTTCTTACTCTATCTGCATGTGATAATTTCTCTGCTAGTGATCCATAGGACTCCCATGGGTCTATCCTGCAGGGTGCTGAGTAATCACTTTCCATCTTGATGTCACTGGGAGATGAAGGCACTCATGATCTTATGGAAAAATCTGCTTTTAATTTCTGCATTCCCTTTCATTTTTGTTCTTACTTTTTTTTTTTCTGATTTGTACTGATATATAACCTCTGCAGGTGTGTCAACTACACTGACATACTGTAACGCACAAGAAGAAAAGTTACCTTTCTAGCATTAATTAGGTTACTGAAGAAAATATGCAGCTGAACAACAATTGCTAATGAAAAAACTTTACATTATTGCAAACCAGTGCATGTCTGAAATAGAATAGAAGCAAATGATCTAATCAGTCAGAGATTGTTTGCTCCATTTGCAGAGGTATTGAATTCAATTAAAGATTACAATACTTAAAGAAGATCATTTAAATCTCTATTTATAGGAAATGTTTTTTAAAAAAACCTATGGTGTTAGTGCTTAAAGTGATGGAGTGTATGCTTCTCAGCAGATCTGTAACTAATGCAATATGTGATACAAGATAGACATGATACTTCCAGAAAGTATGTTGAATGCTGTTGTGCATGATTTTAAACAAAAGAGGTCTTAGCACTTCTGGAAAAAAAAAAAGAGCTTTTTGTTAGTGAGTCTGCTGGAAATGAAAGTTTTCCCTACTTGGAGGCTGTGTCATATTTTAACAATGGATGTTTTGGTGATGACAGACATCTTAATTATTATACTTGTAAATGTAGATTTTTTTAAACAGGAGAAAGGTGCTCAAAGCCTATTGAATGTCAATGGTAGGTGAACACCTCATTTTCCTTAGCGTCTTAAAAATCCCACCACCACCACCCCCCTTTGATTATAATGGCATCTAGAGCTGTCAGCCTTCATGCAAGGCACTGCATAAACACACATGAAGTGACAGCCCTTGCCTCACATAACTTAGAGAATAAACAAAAGGTATCAGGTAAGGGGCGGGGGGGAGGGGAGGAAATTAGCTGGTGGGAGGAAGAGGGAACTAAAGGAAGCATTGGGCCATTTCATTGTTAACAAGCAGTGTGCAGATTTGCAGCCGTGGTGGGAGGGATAGTTTACTGCTTGGTTTTTGATCCAGGCTCTTCAGATAGCAGCCCCTGAGCTAAAGCTGTCCTGTAGGGTCACTGCGTAGCTTGCAGTAGACTTAAGAGCTGGCAAGGTCTGGGCTGCCCGGCTTGTCCCAGTTGGGCGGTTGGTGCAAAATTGGCCCCAGTTGGATGGTTGATGACAGGTTTTCTCTGTTTTGCTCCTCACTTTGCCATTGACAGTTGGGGATATGCATGTCCACTGGCATTGGAACTGAGGATTGCAGGACAGGTCCTTCATGTCCTCCCTGCCGCCCCCAGCCATAGGAGGACACTCAAAATTTTACATATCTTTATAATCATGAAAAGATATCCACAACCTTAAGTGTTACAAGAGCAGGACTTCTGCTAAGTGAAAATGTGCAGCTATGTGCTGCTAGCTTTTAGGGCAAGTAAACCCTGGGACTCAGGAATCATGAATTAGATCTAAGAATATCTTCCTCTTTATGAAGTTACTCAGCAAATTGATGAAATTATTTTTTCTTCTCTTTCATTTTTCACACTCTTAGAAAGTCTCACTTGCAAGTTTTTGTATTCAATCATGAAGGTGATAATCTTCTTTTAAAACTGAAAATAAAGGAGATTCACGTGTTGTATAACTTCAGGAGCCAGAATGTTAAACAAAACATCAAGTACTGCAAGGCTTGCAATAAAAATTGCAAGAGTTGGCAGAAGCAGAAAGGCTTCAAAAGGACTTTGAGTATGGGTTTTGCTTGAATTAGGAAAGCACAATCAGGCCTTTAGTACCTTTTTGGCATGGCTTTGTGGATTTGTATTAACTGGATATCATAAATGAAATGATAGTAAATCAAGAATAATATGTTCGTTGCTCATCCGTTTCTAAGGATTTGATTATGACAGCCCATCCACAGAGCAGCCTCTGTTCTCATGTGTTGGAAACCATTTCTGAAAGTTATGTGCAAAATATTTTTTTTTTTTTAATTTTGCATAAGGGATTCTGGCAATTCTCTTTGTTCTCATCAGAGTGGGCTCTTATCAGTAACGCTAAGCCACTTAACCAGCAATTGCAATATACTGTGAGATGATTGTATGTTTCGGAACAATAGGCACTGATTTTTGGTCAAGCAGAATTAAATTGACTTCATATTAAATTGATGAGCTGAAATTTGGTCAGTTGCCTTGGAAGGCATACATCAGGTGAAGGGTATGTTTCTTTAAATGTATTGTAGCAGCAGATTTAAATGGCATTCACTGTAGCAGGGACAATGACAGGCTTGGCTCAGCATCTTTACCTGCCAAATAAAAACAAGCATTTGAAAAAGACAGGAGTGTTTTCCATGGAAAGAGTTCCATTTTGAGAATGGTAGCTAAGTACATGACCTGTACACAGGATAGTAAATGTGAGTATATTTTATGGAGACACGCTAATAATTTAATCAATATAGTTAACAGGAGAAAGAGTATTTTCCACACTTCTAAGTCTGAAATTATCCACTGTATGGTTTCCAATGCTTTTTCATATGCACAGGCGTTGGATTCCTTCCCTGCCTCTGTGCAGCTGCCACTTCTTTCTCCCAGTGTTCACACCAACCAGTTCACAGCTCATCATACCCAGTAGGCAAAGCCCTTCCCCAGGGGTCTGGTACACCACAAAAATTTGACGCAACAGATGCTCACTAGTGTAAAATGAATCCCATAGCTTCCAGCATCACAGTGCTGAGCACCCATACTTGCTCACTAGGTGACAGAACCTGGTGAATTCATTTGTTAAGGACGAATCTCATTTGCACTAGGATCTCTGTGCAAATGTGGTAGTTGTGGACGTTGCTCATGTTTTGATGGCAGGTAGACAGAAAACAAGCTAGGTGCATGAAATCCATGGTCCCTTTTTTGGTTTGTTTGTTTAAACAATCAGACTATGCTTTTTTAGTTTCTTCTCATTATTTTTCATAATCTGATTGATTATTTAAAAACATAATTGTTTGTTAACACTGACACTCAACTAGGATCTCTTGACCAGTTTCTAGAGAAAATACAGGCATACAGATGTCTGCACCTGATCACCAATGATACTTTCTGTCTACTGCACTGTACAGTTCAGAGGAGACTGACTTCTCTGGGGGTTGCTTTGTCTTTGGATGTGTTGTGGATTATCTTCAAGAGGCATCATCCAGCCTGGTATGATGCATTTTGGTCATAAGACATGCCACAAAGCTTAGCCTTTCACAGCTATTTCCTGAGGAGAAGCAGCATGGAGGGGACCTTCTCCATTTCACTCTGTGAATTGTTACTCTGACTTGACAACAGAGTTTTAAAGAATTAACAGAAACTTGGCATTTTCTCACACTGGCACCCCTCCACTGACATCCTTTCTTTGTTCTTGTTCAGTGTGCAAACTGATGGATAGGTTTCCAGCCCTTTAAAAAAGCAGCCAAACCATGTAATTTCCATTAAGCTAGTGGGATATGTCCAAAACCCTGAACACTGCTTTGAAACTACCCCCTGCAGTGTGCATTCACAGGGAAAAAAAAAGTTTGTAAATTAAATTACAACATTGTTAGTATTCAAAGAACCTCAAGACACTTTTCTAAATTGTTGATTAATTGGTTGCAAATCAAAGTTTCTTTTTAAGTTCAATTTTGGGAAAAGGATCTGAGGCCACTTGCAGCTTCGATTTTGTTGTTCTTTCATGTTCAAATGACCAAGCTCATTCATTACAAAGTTTGCTTTATTTTGTGTTTTTTTAACCCAAAATTGGAGTTATCCAGTCTCAAATTGTGGCTTATTGCATTTTTAAAATATGATTAATTTTAATTTTCAACTAGATCATCATTATCTTGATACTAGTGGGTTTTTTTCATAGCATGCTGCTTTTCTTTTTTCCCTAATATGTCGTTCATGTCATGTTAGTGCTGTAATATTTCTACAAGATCCTTTTCCATAATATGAGATATGGTATCTAATGGTTGCTGAGCAAAGTCACCCCCAAATTTACCCAGCAATTTGTTGTGGAGAAATTTTCCCCTTGCATTCACAGATTCTTTCTTCCAACTGCTTTCTTGGAAAGGGTCTTCTGACATGACGCAGTGCTTGGTTCTGTCTCGTACTCGGTATCTGCCCGCTGCTCCCCCCCAGTGCCTCCCAGCACACTAAACAGACATCGCTACATCAGGATTATACGGAAATGGGATTGTTTCACCCAGGTGTAACAAGAGGCTGTTGCAGACTTGGTGACCCATAGCCATCCAGTCATGTAGCTGTTATGCACTTTTCTGCATTTGGGATGGCTGAAAAGGCCTGGGTGTTAGTCACTACTGATTTTCCAAAGCTTTGCAGGATTGAAATCCTTGCATTGTGTCCAAGAGCTGCTGTTCTCCTGTGAAAAGAAAGCGATAGTTGTTCAGTCCCCTTATCATTCGCTGAAGCTGCAGTAAGCCTGAAGATCTTGTTCACTGTTTCCTTTGGTGAATTTCTGTGACTGAAGTACTGGGTGTTTTACAGACTTGGCTCACACAATTTCCTTTCAGAAAGCATGAAATAATACATTCTATTTCTTTCCTTTTGTGTATGATTCCTCAGAGCTGAGGGAAAGGAAGGCAGATTGAGTGGAGACGTGACTCTTCTCCCAGCGGTGGGAACCCAAACCAGGTAGCCACCTCTGACAAAGCACAGCTTAAATGTGCTGCTATGCTGGCAGACCTCCCCCCACCCCAAGCATACTGCAGCAAAGTAGAAGTTCTGCTGCTGCAGCAAACGAGGATTGCAATAGTTTCCATCTACGAGCGGCACTCAGGTTAATTACCACAGGTTGCAGAGTTCAACGTGCTTTTACGCATGGCAGGCAAAGACCCATCTACAACAGCATGCTGTTTGATGCTTTGTTGAACATCAGTCACGTATCAGAACTCTTCAAACTGTAGGTGATGCAACTGTGTTCTATACTGGGGGTTTCTCCATGATGAGACAGTGACATGACAGTGACAGTAACGTGTGAAGCTTTTCTGCTCACTTACTGTTATTAAGAACAAAACTTCTTTCACAGACAAGCCTGCTTCATACAATGCAGATCACTTTCTTTAATGGAATAACTCTTGGGACTATGTACAGTTAATAAGTTAGTAAAGAAGGTTTACTCAAAAAACATTTACCATTTTTTCCCTTCCCCCTCCACACCCCCC